>NW_010392153.1:30432-38404 GCF_000710305.1 Buceros rhinoceros silvestris | reverse complement strand
GAGGATGAAAACAATGTCCTAGGAAAGAAATGCAGCCTTCTGAAAGTCCTGGGGGAGAAGCCATTGGGATCTGATGAGGCCAGAAAAGAGACATTGCCCAGCTAAGGCCATTTCTTGGTTCAGTTTTCTTTGGGTATCTGTTGCCATGAACCTTTAGTTTTAATAGTTGACAGTAATTAACTATGTAGGCAGCTGTCTTTAATTACCCCTGCTAATGAGTCAGCCTATACTGCAAATATCTGCCAGACATACTGCCATGCAGCTGCCTTTCCTCTCCTTATCAGCCACTCTGCTGGAAGATCCTGGAGCAGCACCTCGGTGCAATCTTCCTTCCCCGCTCGCTCTCACTGCATGCAGCAGCCCCATTACCCTCCCACAAGTCTTCCCTGAGGCCTGATAAATTCCCCAGAACTGCCTGGGAAGGCTAAAATGCTGTGGGGCCTGTTTCTGGTTTCATTTGGGAAGTTGAGGAACAGGGTGGAGATAATGCAAGCAGAGCTTTTCCATGGGGAGGTTCAGGCTTGACAGCTGGTAATATGGATCACTAAGAGCTTGATGCTGGGCGTTTGTGTTATTTTTCCTGAGAAGTCTGGTCACATTTTAACTTTTTCATGTTCTCTTTCTTTGAATCATTTTTGTAATTATCTTCTGATGCTGCTGATCTTTCCCTTCTGCCACTTTTTGCTATTTTGTCCCATGGAGTCCTAGTTAGCATCTCCTCTAAAACAGAGTCACAGAATTATTTTGGTTGGAAAAGACCTGTAAGATCCTCCAGCCCGATGGTTCCCCCAGCACTGCCATGTCCCCACTAACCCCTGTCACTCAGCAGCACCTCGACACGGCTGTTAAACCTCTCCAGGGATGGGGACTCCACCACTGCCCTGGGCAGCCTGGGCAACCCCAATGGGGAAGAAATTGTTCCTCATTGCACCAGGGGTGCAACTTCAGGCCATTTCCCCTCTTCTTATTGCTTGTTACTGAACAACACTGAGTAATAAAGGTATTTATTCTTTGAATTTTTTCTAGCCATATGCATGGCTGTGTATCCACACATACTCTCTTAGATAAATCATTTGAAGTAGTTATGGAGGGAGCTCCCTTTCCATCCCTTTATCGAACCATTATGAGAATTAATCAGCTGGGGTATTTCAGTGTGGTATGGCACTATCCTCAAAACAGCAATATTCTGCAAAAATATCTGTGTGTATGTTTAATAGGTACAACTAAGCATGGAAAAAATACGAAAGCACAGACTAAAATACATCAAGCCCTCTGCTTTGTGAAGATGCAAACCAGTAGTCACTTCTTCAAATTAAAAGAAATGGTATTTTCATAACATGGAGTAATAAGAAATTATTTTATTTACTAGGATAAAAGATTGCCCATGGCCCCTAGGATGCCAGGAAGTAATATCGTGCTGTAGAACACAGAAAAAATTCAGAGATACAGTCAAATTACTGGGGTTTGTTGTAACATTTGTTCAAATAAAAACTGTGTAGCTTTACAATCTATCATCCAGCTCGGAGCGTGCTGACGTGTCCCATTGCCCTTGTTTTCTGTCATCTTTAGGCGAAGCAAATAATATTCTTTTAAGCAACTGCTATCCATTCAAGTAACTACTATTTGGTCTTCATTAGATCTGAATTAGAGCAGAAGTCACATTTCTGATGTAGTTTGAATCTGAGTCTGAAGTCGATTCATTGTCTTCAGTTCAAAACCTGAAAATTAATTCCAAGTCTTGGGAAGTGCTTGGAGACAGCTGTACATTGAGGTGCCGGTGAGGAAAACTCTGAGTTCATCAAAGCTGCCGCCAGATTCCTGGAGTTGCAGTTTGGATGACGAGACTCCACCCTTTGTTCCATCTTTATTTAGATAACAGTGACATTTCCAGCAGTTTGACAGGACAGGAAAGTCATCAGACTTTGAACCCCCTCGTTGGGAAGCAGCTTTTTTCCCCAAGTGCATGCTGCCACAGCATGCCCGATGGGTACAAGTCAGTGCGTGTCCAGACCAGCACCGCATTCACATCAGTATCCTGTGACTGTTCCTGAATTACAGTGTTCTGAGCCTCACACCTGCCGTAAAATAATTATCCATAATAATCTGTCAGAAACTTGATGTAGATGTTGCAGACTTGTGTGCTTCTCAACGCGAAAAGTAATAGCTGCGTAAGTAATTAAGAAATGAGAACTGAGATGTAACTCAAATCGATGGATATCGCCTTCCTCAGTTGTTTCAGGGAAATATTTCTGTATTTTTTACTATTTTTTTTCCTCTATCTTCCCGTTCTAGCAGAAGGGTGCCACTTCTGCCTTGTTTCAAGTTCAAAGAACGCTCTGTGGAATGGAGCTCTTTGTGTTGTGCCCACTCTTTCTCCATGATGAGCACCAGGTCTGACACCCTTCTCTGCTGAGGCAACAAGAGCTTCAACATAGCAATATTTTAAAAGATGAGGTAACGCTTCAATACTTTAATTACTTTTCATCAAGCAGCTTATAACTGTGTTTAAAAGAGAGTTATTACCAACAACAGAAGAACATAAACTGCGGTTGAACAAGGCACTTGTGCTTAAATGTTACACTGCTTTTGTGAATAGCCTGAGAGTTTACAGGGCTGTTTGTGTGGTGCGTGCTTAAATGCTTTCAGAATAAGCACTGTAACCGGGCCCGTTCAAGAGCCCTCTTCACCCAAAGACAGGAACGAGAAGAGCATGCACAAAGCTGCTGTGAAGCTGAGATGAGCTGGAAGGAAACTGGTTTGGTTGGAGGAGGCTGCGAGCACCGTCCTGCTCATGAGGCTGATGGTGAGCCAGGCTGCTGCGGCATTTCCTCACCACCTTCAGCTCTGTCAGTCCTGACTCCTCCAAATCCAGAGCAGACCATGAAATACACCCAAAATAGGGGTGCTGGCTTCCCAGGTAACTGCTAGAAACTTCTCTTTATCTTTAAAGAACATGGCAAGTCATAAGAAAACAACCCCAACCCAACGATCTTCATTGTATTTTCCAAAGGTGAGACCATAAGGAAAATTCAGGTTTGCACCTTGATGACTGTGGCTGGAAAATCAGCTTTGACAATATCCATGAATATTCTAACAAAATCCATGATCGTGAACACTACAATAGTATTTTCTGTTACGTTCTTCAAGAGCGTTTCTCCTGGAAACTCTACTGGCTCTCTCTGTGGTAGTTGGAGCTTGGTGAAAATACGTGGTCTTTTTGACTCATCAATTTTTTATGTGGAATAGGGAAAAAAACCTGAACCACATTATTGTTATATATAAAACTTCTTTTAGTGTGTGAATATTGCTGTTGGACTAGGATAAAGTTTTGCGTTATTTGTTACCAAAAGTGTGGTAAGAAATTTCATTTTCATAGTCACACGCTTACAGTGGCTGGATAAGTTGAACGGAGATGCTGACACCCTGAGCATCGAGTGACACCAAAGCTTCCACGCTGAGAACTGCACTAGCTACCAGCACAACGTTGTCACTTTGTCACCATGTTCCTTCCTGCCCCAAATATCCACCCACTCAGCTCCAGTTCTGTGTAGCACGGAGAGAGAGTAACCAAGACTCGCTATGCTGGGGGAAAGGGAAGTCCTTGGAAAATTAAATGATGCCTAGCAAGGGTTAACCCGCTCTGTTTGGCTGGAGTGGAGGAACCTGGTATCTCTCCTTTATCCATGCCCCACAGATGAGTCTGTCCATCCTGGGCATGCCTTGACTTGACAAAAGCCTTCCTGGAGGCAGAGGTCTGTGATCTAATACACCGCGTGTTGGTCTGTCTAATAGAGAATGGACTTTGTAAATGAATTCCTGAGCATTTTTGCAGGGGCTCCTTGTGTTTGCATATTCATAATTTCCAGTTCAGGTGTCGACAAGCATGAACTTGATAATGGTACCGACATTTAAGACCCGCACTTGGTTCAATTTTTAATTGTGTTTTATAGATAAAAGAAATATCTACATCAATACAGTCTAATAGCATTGATTTCAGCATGGAGTTATCAATTATTATTCAGAATTCTCTCTCATCTTGCTGCAGTGCCGCAGCCTTAGCAGATAATCCAATGTTTCATGTGATAACCTTTAACCAACATCAATGTCAGAAGTGAATTCCTGTGTGAATTCCCCGTTCTTTCACAGAGCTCTTCTCGGGTAAATAAAGCATTTGTTGCTTTGACGAGGATTGTGATACACTGAGAATACTTTCACTTATGACATTGTTTGCAGATACAGCTGATACCTAAATAAGTCAGCGACTCAGCTGGCAGAGAGCTGTTTCCTGGGGCTGCAGAAGAAATGACGGTGGTTTTCCTATTACAGGGAAAAGGAAAAAGCAAAAAAACCTAAACCATTGCATGTAAAGGTACAGCAGAGGGAACGATGAAGCGCTGAACGGACCAAGTGTAGTCTGTGTGTCTATAAATGTTCTTACTTTCTGCTTTTGCTCAGCACCAAGGAGGTGCTTTATTGGGTGGTGGTGACTCCGCGCCCCTTGCAGGAGCAGCACAGCGCCTGGCTGTGACAAGAGGGTTTCCTTGGTTCCATTTCTGTACCACCACTTGGTTCTCTCAGACTTTTTTGTCGCCACATACGTCCCCTTTTTCAGCTGATCTCCACCTGCACCACTGGAGAGATGTTTCAGTCTTTGAAGGAGTTATTGAGCCTTTCTTCTCCTGACACTTCCCATCGTCTTCAACCTCCATCTCTACTCTTCAGGGTCTGTCTGTGGAGTGATTTGCTGTTTGTCAGAAGGTTGAAAGGGAGCCTGGATCCTAAAGCGCATCTTGAAAGTGGGGTCGCTGCTCACGCTTCAAGTGACCTTGTGAATTCCTTCTGCCATAGGAGGAATTGACAGCAAGTGATGTCAGATAACATCGTGATTCCACGTAGCCCTGGTAGAAAGCTCGGATTCCTCTAATAAGCACAGTCCATCTGTTTCTAGCAGCTGCTACACAACTTTCTGAGTAAGTGAAGACAAAATGCATTTATTTCTTCCAGGTGGGCCTATGCCTCTTGCTGTTGCTGTTCAGAGCAGGCACAGATATTCTCTGCTATCCCCAAAGAAAATCTTTTGGCATATTAATCATCATGGCACAGGCTCATGAAAACATCAGTATAGCAGCGCTGCGTGGCAGGCGCCTCGCCACACGCAAATTCCCAGCCTGTATTTCCTGTGGGGTATTAGATCACGTTATTCTGCCAGCACTGCTGTGTTGTGCCTCTGACTGCAGCGAGATCATTAACGGATGTGACTTGGAATTGTACTGTCGGGAATTTCATATGAATCTGGGAGCACGAGATCCTCCGCCTCCTTCATCTTTTTTTTTTTTTTTTAAATTTGATTTCAGAAATATTGGGCTGGTGTGAAACTCCTGACCGCTGCGAAGAGGTTTTGTGCTTTCAGGTGCCCTCAGAAAAGAGGCCCGTAATTATCCACATACTTCACTTAAATCAATAATGAATTACGATTCTGCAGGGCATTTTGGTGAGACTGTTCACGTAAATACTGCTGTCGAGACTTGCCTTGTTAGCTGGTAAGTACAGCTGTACAAAGGGAAGTTCAGAGCAGACAGTGCCTTAGACTGAAATTCCAAACTATGAATTCCCTGCACCCTGTGAGCACAGAATGGAAAATCAGTATGGACCTGAAATGACATGTGTAACATATAAAATAACGTCGTATCACGTCTGTTATTGTTATACAATTATGTATAATACGATGGCAGAGCTTGCGTGCGAGCTTAGTAATAAATCCTACAAAGAGGAAGATCTCTTCACCACAGAGAGCAGGTCTTGTCTCAGACCTGTCAATCTGACCTGGGTGAAGCATGTTGATATTTAAGAGTGTTTCACCTAAACGTGACAGTTGTCTCTGTCCAGTAGCGTTGGTGAGGCTTTTCCTATACAATTCAAGGCAGAGCTTTTAAAAGTAGGTTTTTATGACCACTTTTTGGCAACTGTTTTTAGTGATTAAAAGCTGTCCCTTCAGTAACTGTGGTTTCCATTCAGACATGGGCTGCGAAGACTCTTTCCCTTCCTGGCCAACCCAGGGATAAGTTTCATCACAGCAGGACTTGGCTTTGGCACACGCAAAGTTTTCACTTGAATCTGTTTCTGGAGAACTATGTATTTCTTTTAGCTTCATTGCTTTAAATAGTTACAAATTGTTTGAAATTCAACAAGGAAGAAAAATATCGTTATACCATTGTGATGAATAAGGTTAGTACATCGTTGAAGCATTCAACGTCTCTGTCTCACCACTGTGGCATAAAGAAGCTGAAGAGCAAGTAGCAAAGCATCATCATCAGGCATAGCCCTGATGAACCAGTAATAAATCCTTCCTTACACCTCCAAGCCAGATAATCTGCATATTCATTAGTAAATTATATATGGTCCTTGCCGTGCCACCATAAATTCATGTTCTATTTGTTCCACCTACCTCCACAGCATCAGTGAAGCCATAAATGTTATTTTCTGAACGCTCACCCCTCATTTTAAAGTCAGCACAACATGCTCCCCGAAACACCGTGTCTGAGCAGCACATCAGCTTTCCTCACGTGGTTGTCTCAGTGCAACGTGCTCCTGGCAGCCACAGCCTGGGTTATCATCCTGCTGCCTGATAACGAAGCCTCTGGGTCCTGCTCCGGAGGTGGGGAAACCCTCCCACCTCTGCAGTAAGGAGCAAAACTTCTAGTTCACTGATGCTAATAATGCCTTCAAGGCATCAGTTCTTCTCTGATTATAAAATACTAAAAGTATTAAAATGTGAGTTTTATCTGCAGGCAATACACTGCTCGTAGCTGATGGAGGTAAACCAGGGATCATTTACATGATTTAGTTTATGAGAAGAGCACAGGAAGAGAATAGAAGCAAAATATTTAATTCCCACCTGTATAAATATGCAATTGCTGCTTCTACTATATCTCACTTTACAAATGTCAGTATTGTGCATCTTTATCTTGACTGTACTTCAGCCCCCACTCATTCCAGCTGACTTCTTCCTCTCCAGGCCATTGGCCTCTAAAGGCAGAAATCGCCGGGAGCTGATGGGGCTATGAAGGATGTTTAGAAGTAGGAGCTGTACGGTGGCACAAAGATGTGGGTAAGGCTGGACATATTCCCCAGCAGCATTTGAGTACAGGAGCGTGAGTGTTTCTAAAAATAAAATATTCTCTGTATCAAGCAGTGATGAAAATGCTAATGAATGGAAAAAATTATTATAATAATATAGTAATGCAATAATAGAATGGTATTTATAATTGTAATCAAATATAATAATCCATAACCTTTTTGAGTCCTTTGATCTTTATTTTCCTTTTTGAAAGAAATATTTTATGCTAGAGACAAATTTGAATTTTTTTTCTACATTGGGAGGTTTGGCAAAATTGATCTTTTCCTATAAATTTCAGGTCTGACATGTAGCATGAATAACTTGTCACAAACTTCCTGACTAATTCATAGATAATTATTTTTAACGTTCAGGTCAGAACCAAAGTGTTGTTTAGATTTTTATCTTCCAAGGGAACATATGGAAAAAAGTGTTTAGTTACTTGTAGGCGAGAAGTTCACGGATCCCTGGACAAAGAGAATTTTTCAGTTCTCCTCTTTAAAATCATTCAGAGCGAGCTGTAGTTTGGAAATTCAGAAGTAGTACAGGCAGAGTGGGGGCTGGCAGGGATCCGAGGGGGACAAAGCAGAGGGACAGGAGCCGTGACTAGCAGCGGCTCTTCACCTGCCTTGGCAACTTCTACAGGTACAACATTTTGTGAACGTCACCCACTGGAAAGGCGCCTGCAAATAGCTCAGAGCCAAGGCTGCTGATTATGAAGTCTTAATTACACAGGGCTTGATTTGAAACATTACATAGGTGAAAATAAGGTCGTGCAAGCTCTGCCAATGTCTCTTAAACCACCACTTTAAGGTGATGTATAATCGGCGCTATGGATGGAAATGGTTTAAAATGATG
>NW_010392153.1:11656-30295 GCF_000710305.1 Buceros rhinoceros silvestris | reverse complement strand
CCCTACACTAAATGCTCTTGGGTTTAATGATCCAGGCTTAAGAATGTTCCAGCTTGTTATAGCTAAATGGATCAGGCCAAATTTTCCTGAAAGTAAATAAGATTGGGGGAAAAAATTAGAGCTAAAATAGCTGCCTTACATTGTTTTAAAGTTTTGAAAGAACCAAAGGTAGCTCTGTCACCACGCTCCCGTCCATCACCAAACAGCCCTCAGCATCAGGCCTTAACACCCCACCCAGACGCATCTTCACTGAGGAGCAACTTCTCCTGTCCTCCAGCAGCACAGGAACATCGGCAGGGCTGGCATCGCTGCCTGGTGCGAGGAGGGGAAGAAAAGGCGATGAAGACACAAAAAGGGGGTGAAGATACGGTGTTTGCTGGTGGCAAAGCCACACCAGCTCACAGCTTTGTGTGTTAACCCGCAGTCTGGCAGCACTGGAGGGACAGGATATGTCCCTGTGCCTTTGGCAACGGGCCAGGGCGTTACAGCATGTATTTCTGAGCATCCCAGCGCTGTGATTTATCATGTACGGGACTTGTGAGCCAACCACTGTATCTATCTGGAGGGTGGCAACGAGCCAGCCAGCCCAGCAAGAGCAGGATCTGGGCAAACCTGGTGATTTGAGAGCTAAACAGAATTTAAATCGATGCGAACTCTGAAAGAGGAATAGTCTTTGGGAGCAGCCTGGCTGCTGCCCACACAAGGTCCTCACGACAGCGCAGCCCCAGGAGCTCCCAGGTTTCCTCCTGGGCATGTTCCAGCCAAGGCGATGGAGCTGGGCCAGACGTGGAAGCAGAAGGTTGTCTGTGTTCCTGTGTGAAAACAGCTCCACTCTGACATTAAACTTTATTACAATTTCCCCATAAGCCTCGAACAGTTTTCATCTGTTTGACACAAGCTACCAGTGCTGATGATTATTCATTTGTGCTGGCTGTTAGTGACGGTAATAAAATGTTGACAATGCCTTGGGGTAATGCTTTCAAAAAATGCTTTTTAATAAACTGTGAAAACTGTTGTTTCAGCACTTGGAAAATAATTACAAAGCAATTACAGAAGCAAACAGAAATCCTGAGCATATAGTCAAGCTATTAAAACATGTTCTCCAAGAAATTATTACAGTCACACTGGAAAGAAAAGCTACACTTAACTAAAGTTATGGTTACAACAAACTGAAAAGGAAGAAAAATAATGAAGTAATTCATGCAGGAAAGAGTAACTGCTCATGGGCCACCCCCAGCAGACAGTTTGTCTGTGGTGATTTTTCCTTAATTTTCTTATTCGGAAACATGGTTGCACATTTTGGAGCTTTTTTCCACCTTTTAACCAAATATTTGCTTGTATGTGCCCATGCTTCAAACTCCGAGCATCCTTCCTGCTTCCTTTCGCCTACGTGAAGAGACGTTTAAAGCTCTTGGTGTCACGTTCTGCCCTTTTTTAATTTTTTTTTTGTTTGTTTTAGTTTTTATTTTTTATGCTGTGTTAACAAAGTCAGATGCTCATAAAGCTGCTCTGAGAGTCACGTGCGCTCGAGCCTGTAAAACGGTTCTGGGAAGTTAAATCATGAATCTATAGCTGTGGGAGAGCTTCTTCTTCCAGGTAAGGCAAAATTAGACCCGTTGCTTCTGGAACTGAACAGCATATTGTAAAATCGATAAAATACTGCTGCAATAAAAGTCACGGCCTTTTCGTGTGCCAATGTGGAAGGGTGTTTCTGGTTATAAATTCTCTATGCAAAGTGCCCATTATCCCGGTTGAAAAGTGAAAATCGATCATGCAAACCACTCATAAACCACAGCCCTTGTGATGGCTTCTCGGAACAGCCGTAGTGGTCAGAGTGTCTGCAGTATGGGCTGCCTCGTTATCCGTAGAAAATAGGATTAATACAGAGTAAAAAGCAGAAATGGGTGCAAATGCCCCCAAAACAGCAACCCTAGTGCTGTATTCAGAGGGACATGGTGCGAGTGGCAGAGCTGGGAGCAGCTCGGCTGTGGGTGGGAGCTGGCGCACTGGTGTCTCCCAGGATTTGGTCCTTTGATGCTGGTTCTGCTGGACACATGCTCAGCACCTCTTTTCGGAAAAGGACCCTCTTTATGGACTACATTAGGCGATTCAGATGTAAATTAAATGTAGTTTAGGGTTAGGCTGTAAAGCAGCTTTAGATCTCAAGCTAATAAAAAGATAGATAACTCTTAGGAAGAGCGAAGAATGAAATGCAAGCAAGGTCAATGGCGGTTTAATCACTGAGATCTGTTGAGTGAGTATTTTGGTTGGCTTTTTAGAGATAATTTGTTTAAACCTGCATGAGTTTGGATTAGGGAAAAAAATAATCCAATTAGAGACCGTCATTACGTTTCTCGGTATTGTAACAGTTTGAAAAACTCATCCAGCTGCCATTTAGAAATAGGCATCTTGTTATTGTTTTTCCTAATGAAAAACTAAAGAGGTTTGAACTGACTGACATGGCCATATGAGGCAGGGCAGGATCTTCCCCCTCCAAGGTAGCTACGCCAGTCACAGCCCTAGCAGAGATGCTCACGCAGCAGAACAAAATTGTTCTGCTATTACAACTCACATGGGACTGAGGAAATTGCAGACGATTTGCCACGGCAATCACTGTGCTAGAGATAAGGCTGTGTCTGCCCTGGGGTGGAGCTGCCGCTGTCTTACGTTATGTCCAGTCCACGTCAGCTGCAGATGGTTTGATATCGACTCGCGCTACGAGAGGTGCTGCTCCGCTCCTGTCTCCACCAGCCGAGGCTGCTGAAGGGCAGCGTAGGCAGGGACGGTGAGAGGTGCCTGGGGAGAGGGGGATTTCATCCAGCCCTGCTGCACACACCACTCCCCGGTCTCTGTTCTGGTAATCCTGCCTGGCACAGGTCCTGAGCTCTCACCACGGAGACGGGTGCTGTGGCACCACTCTACAGTGTATGGCATCACACTTCTATAACCCCTGCAGCCATCAGCTGTTTTGGTCAGACGCCATAATTTCACTCACGCTTAAGCTTGTTTGATGTTTCCAATTAAAGCCATTTTTTTCTGTTGTAACTTTGCTATTTTTAAGTGTTTAACCATTTACTATTTGTTCCATACTAGATATGTATCTCCAGCTGCATTATACTTTCTTGCCTTTTTTTTTTTTACCTTCAGCAAAATTTCTTCCTTCCAAAATTAAGGGGAAAAACCCCATGTTTTCTTTATGTGCACGACAACTCTACAGCTGTTTCACTACGGGTTGCTCTAGTCCAGGTGAGCAGTGGCGGTCAGAGACACAGCATCGCTTTATCTCTAATGTGCTTTAGTTAAGTTCTTAAGATTAAAAACACACCCGAAGTTTTCCTACTTGTTTGACCCAATGAAAGGTGCCAGTGTGCTTGTGCTCACTCCGCCCCTTCCCTCTGGTAATGCCCAGAGCATCGCTCCATGCTGGCTGCTCTCGGGGCACAAGGTATCAATATAAATGCCACAGAGATGGTGGTTAAATTAAAAATCCCAAAGTAAATGCAGAAGAAGTGGGTCAGGGGGTCTCCTGAGCTCAGCCTGGATGGCACCTGCACCCCTACAATAGTATTTGTAATTTAATCAGTTAAAGAATGAGAGCAAAGCTGGATCAAACCCAGGGATAAATTTGCACAAGTTAAGAGATGGGGGAGTTGACACCAGAAGAGGGACTCGTGGCTGAGTAAATTTTGTCAGCTTGACTATTCCAGCGCATAACAGCTCCTACCCTGCCCCGGCTGAGACAACGGTAACAACCAACCAGCTCCGGTAGCCAGAGGGTCCCCACGGTGTTTCCCGTCACACCCGTGTTTCTGCTGCTGCTCCCAGGACAGACCCTGTACATGCGGGTGCCTTCGGAAAATGTTGGGTTTGGGGGATACAACCTGAAGGTCTGTTAAATTCTTACACCTTTTTTAATGCACTACAGCTAACAGCTTCCCCGTGACACACACACAGACGCACACACATGCCCTCCCACCATATCTTTTATTACATTACAGGCAGACAATGAGTTTATTTGTTAACTGGAGTTTGTGCTGACTCAGCATCCCGTTGTCTGTTAGGCATTAAATTTCAAATCTGTTCTGAGCCTTGTTTTGTTTCCCCCGGTGAATAAATTACAAATGCTAATTTCTGCTCAGTAGAAGAAAAGATTAAGGCAGCATAATAGACAGCCATGCCAAAATATTTATTAAGTAAGTTGCAAAAGCCAAACAAAAAACACTGTGTATTTGCAGCTGAGCACGGGGCAGGATTCCACCGCTGAATTTAGGACCTACTCCTTTATTCACACACAATCCAATTTAGTGCAAGTATATTACATCCAGCAGCTCTACTCTGCAATCCACTGCTGAGCATGTTTTGAAAATTATATTTTTGGTAGTTTCTGTGTACACTTGCACATATGCTTCCTACTAAATCACAGTAATGACCCTAATTCCTCATGAAGGACCTCAACCAAATGGTGTCCCTGAACAGATACCCCAGCTACTCCACAGCTGCTCTAGCAGGTTATCATTCATTTCCTTCCCTATTTTCACCCGGGTTCTCGCAAAATGAGCAGAGAAAACAACCAACTTAAAGCCATTATAAGAGTATTTGAACTAGAACACCTGCACTAAAACCTATTTGGGTTCTGAAGTTAGAGAACCGTGCGTTTCCATTTCAATGCCCCCAGTCCCGTGAGACGTCCTGTTTTCTTCCCGGTGCACGCAGGAACCGGGTGGAGGTACGTGGGTACGGCAGGAGCCGGTTAAGCATTTCTCAACGGGTTGTTGCAAATTTGTGTAAGGGCTCATGAAGGTAAACAGTCAAAAATTAAAAAAGCCTCAGGAGGGATGGGAGCTTTCTTCGCTGACTACACTGCACAAAGGCTCATTAGATAACACCCAGCAGGTAAACAGCCGTCGATGTCCTGCGTTCCTGTGCTGCTGTAAGTGTTAGGGATATTCCAGGCTACTGGAAAGGTGATTTAATGAAAACAGAAATAATATGAGATAGTATTTACTGAAATGAAATGTTTGATTTGACCATTGCAGCAGGTTAGTGAATGCAGGAGCAGCAAGAATTAGAAAAACCCTTATTTATCCCTGATATCAAGTAGCAAAACTAGTGCGGTTCACTTTTAAGGGAGTTGCTCAGGTAAGTTAAACTAGAAAATGAATAAACCCTAGGAAATAGTGACCTGTTTGCAGACAGCATCTAAAATTGTGTGACTAAATCACCGAGCAGGATTTCAGCCTTACAACTGACAAGATCAAAGTTACAAACAAATGAAGCTTTAGTATACTTTGACATCCTGTCGCCAGAAGTTGACACTTTAATGATACACCAAGGCAAAGTGCTCCCTTCAGCCCTTGCTCTCCTGAAGCTGGCAGTACCTCCGTTCTCTGTGGTTGCGGTCAACTCGTGTCCAGTCTCGCTGAAGCATTTTTGGCACATCCTGCTCTTGGACTTTGCCTCCGCACCCCTTTTTAAAAACTTCTTTGTTGTTCAAAATTTCACTTAATTAAACAAGAATGATTACCTTGGGGTTAATAGTCTGAAATAGAAAATTAAATACATTTATTTCATGTACCATTTAGATATTCACTGTCAACATTGATTTTCATGCCATGATGGTGTCTTTCCTTGGCATTGCTAGTGACAAAACCTCTGGAGTTCATAGAATCATAGAATTCTTTTGGTTTGAAAAGACCTTTAACATCCTTGAGTCTCTCTGCTCTTTATTTTGTTTGTAGCCTCAGTGAGCAGCTTCTCAGCAATGACTGAAGCACCAGGTCCTCTCTCCTAGAACTCTTGACACTCTCCTCTGAGCGCTGCTGGGAACTTGCTTCACTCATGATCCTTCCTGGAGACCTTCTGGCCTCCAGCTTCCCATTGAACGCTCAAGTCCCCACTGCTTTGGGCAGCAAACTGCAGCTCTGAAAGCTGCAGCTGCACAGACTCATAGAGCCAGAGCAAAACTGAAATAGAAAGAGGGGGGGAAAAGTCTTCCAGGTGTTGGCTAAATTCACTGGGTGTCCATGAGATCTCCCTAGGTTTGTTCAGCCATGTGCCTGTGCTTGCCCAGGGAGGAGCTGCTTCCCCCCCAGCCAGAGCTGGAACCACTATGCCCTCTCCAAAATGTCTTTGCTGTACAAAAAACCAGCTTCTAATTCTTCTGAAAGTACAAAACACATTGCGTGGTGACCCAGCTGAGGTCAGGCTGCTCTTTTTTCTCCTGCAGTTTCCCTGCCAGTATGGGAGGAAGGCCCAGATGTTACCGCCTTGTGATGGACAGCACCTTCAGCTGCCATCGGTGGGCCTGACATGGGAGATGGGTCTGCTGTAAGCACATCTGCGGGGGGTGGCTGATAAGTCTGTGCATCTTCAGCTCTGCATAATGAGCCCCCGCAGTTCATTGTGCTGGAAAAAGACATTTCCTCTAATCTGTGTTGGAGCTGATTTAGAAGAAGCACTTGCCCCAAGTAGGCTGATTGTGATCACCATGGAGCAGGGTGGTGGGGGCACACAAGGGTCGGGCCAAGCATCTCCTCAGACATGGGCATTTATCACTACGCCAATACCAGCACATCTCTCACCATGGCACTCAAAAAGCCATCAGTGGTGACATGGTCTTATACACGAGCATGAAGTTAAAACTAATTTTGTGTATAAGTAAGAAGTCCAAGGTATAAAAGCAGCTAATGCCTTTCATACCTCTGGTCTGATTTCAGCTGAGAAAGGGTTATGCTCGTATCTTAGAGAGCAACCCCATGGAGCTGTGTACCTACGTCCTTGCGTAGGTAGTGTGAGTGTGGACACGTATATAGTCTCATACATAACTGCCTGCATACAGAAAATTTCAAATCTGATCATTTTAACTATTTCTACCATATTCTGATTTGCAGGTAGAAAAGTTTCATTTGTACCCAAGCTTAAAAGTACATATTTAACTTTTTCACTTTTCCCAGTGACAAAGCTGCTGGTGCTTAACAGCCACGTTCAGAGTGCCCACATCACAAACCATATACCACTTTTTTTCATGAAAAGTGAAGTTGTCATGGTAACAGAGCAGCCTGATATTTAATTCCACTTAAGTACCTGCAAAATATGAGAGTGGAGGGGCTCTGCGAGGTCAACGAGCCCTGTCCCTGCTGCCTCCACTCCCTTTCACAACTTTAACATAACAACTGTCAGGTAAACTAAGGTAATTCAATATACATAAAGAAAACCAGAGATTTCCTTCATTATCCACCCAAGCCTGCTCCTGCTGAGGGGGAAGTTGTCATTTGTGGAGTCGTTCAGCTCAGGGTATGTGACTGGCATTAAGAGGAGAACCGTGACACTCTTCTGACAAGTACTATCAACATTAATTGGCTTCATTTCTCTTTCGGTGTCTGTATCGTTAATGAGATTTGTGATCTAGTTCCTCATATCTTTGTCATATCAGTTGGGAATAATTTTTCTAACAAACATTCATGGACATAATACGCACACATTCATCGAATCTGTCCTGTGCAATCCAGAGCTCTGCAGAAAGTCTTCCTGATCTGACAGATGAGTTTAATAAAACAATCTCGGAGCTGAGCATTCTGAAACAAAAGAATTCAATAATAATGAAAACTTGACCTGCCCCAAATCAGAGGGCTCTTTCTAAAGCAAGAGTAAGCGTCCTCATCGTTAGCTCTCGCAGTCCCATTTCAGTCCATTGGTGTGAAACGATGATACAGGCATTATTCCTGTTTTACAAATGAGGTTACTAAAATACACAGGAGGCCAGTGAATCGGCAAATTTAGCTGTCAGTTTTCTCTTTTAATTTACTTACAGTTCCTTACAGAAAGCGTGGGAGACCCTCTTCCGAGCCTGATGTTCAGTCAACGTCAACATCACACCTCCATAAGGAGCCAGGAGTGAGATGCAAAGCCTGAGTCCAGCCCTTTTCTGACCAAGACCCTCGGATAGAATGAGCTGCTGGTCCCTGCTGTTTTGACCCAAAGACTGAATATATATTTAAAATCATTCTGGGAAAAAAGGAAGCATGTATTTGATGTTTCAGAGGCAAAACTGTGTTCATCAAGCAGTACAACCCACAAAGACACATGGTGTAAGGAACACGTCACAACTTCTACAAATATTTTTGAGACATACAGGCAGGAAAATAAACTTCCACAGGAAAACTCAAGAAGACCTTTCTTAACACTGGCACTGAGAGATTAAAATCTGCAATATAAATAACAGTTTAGCTAACTCTATGTAGGCATACAAATCTACTCAGCCTACCAGCAGTATTTTTATTCCATCAAAACCCACCAACAACTTAGGTCTTAAATGGAGATAAAAAAAGTCTGGTTAAATTAATATGAAAAGATCAAGGAGATTAATGGCCTGACCTGTTTATGCTCCAGTGATAGGGCAGTAGAACAGGGACATGGTGCAAGGTCTCGTGCTGCTGTGTGATGCCATGGCAGGCACCCAACAGACATCAGCGAGATGTGCGTATATCAGTGGGTTCGTAAGTCTCTGCAATCAGTTAAGAAAATGGAAGCAGAGAAAGAAGATAAAAAGCAGTTTCAGACCCATTTCTGGCAGACCAATTTCTCCAACTACACTGAGAGGGTTGGAGAAGTCCTGTGGGCAGGAATGGGAAGGGACATGGCTCAAAACCCCTGCAGCAGCTTCCTTGGCCAGCAGCTGTCATAGACTCAGAGAATGACAGAGTGGTGTGGGTTGGAAGGGACATTAAAGGTCATCTAGTCCAACCTGCCTATGGTGCGCAGGGACAGCTTCGACTGGGATGCTCAGAGCCCCATTCAACCTCACCTTGAACAGTGCCAGGGATGGGGCAGGTGCTATCAGGTGCCCCAGTAAAATTTTCCACATATTCTTGTGTGATTCTGGTCTCTTTAGTCCAGCAGTGTGCGAGGAGAATATGAATGAGCAGGAGAGCTGTGATGGCTTAAGGGTAAAAATTCCTCATTGAACATGTAGCAGAAATTTTATATTGCAAAGGGGACTTCAGTGCTGAGACGGTGAAGTGTGGGTGGACAGCCTGAAGGTCCCCTGGCTCGCTGGCTCATTAGAAATATTTGAATTCAGGAGTGCACGGTGCCTCCTGCGAGTGGTGGGAAACACTGCCTGTGTCCCGCTGCTCTGCCAAGCCAGGCTGTGCATTAAGCCGTGGGTACACGGCTGTCACGAACATCAGCTGTAAGATGTTTTTCTTTCAGAGCCATTTACAGTAATCAGAAAGGATTTCTCATTTCTAAATTGCTTCTAACGAGATGGATATATTTTCCTGTGTCACAGATTATCCCCCAAAAACGTTGAGTTTAAAATTATTTCTAATTTTAGGATGCCACTGTCAACCTTATAATAATTTTCTCTAGGAAATCACTTCCACAACTTACATACACTTATATCTCTCCACCATTACCTCCTCCATATGAATCACGCGTAATTACTTAGAAAAGGAGCTCTGACCTCTCTGCTCAGTCTTTATTCTCAATTACTTCTGCAATTACGGCAAATGGAGTCCTACACAACTTCTCTAATCCCTGCTCTGCTACTCTGCGAGGAGGTTGGCAATCTTCCCACTCGCTGGAGAAACCTTCCTGGGAACGTGGTGCCTGAGACGTTTCCGAGTGCTGAAACACCAGGTGTGTATCGCAGAGCACTGGCCATTTATGGGTTCGTTAGGAAGCCTTTCAAACTGCCATTGCCAAAATACCGAAGAAAGAACATTTCTGCCGTTTCGCGTTGGTTTTAATAACGCCGATGCTTTGCTGTAGACGAGCATCCCAGCGTCTCTTGCTGGCAGTGACAAAGCGGAGCTGTCTCCATAATGACAAACTCTGGTGATGTGCTGCGTCACAGCTGCGGAATCGCTACATGATCCTCTGTGCTTAACCTTCCGGTTGCACAGTAATAACTTTTTCAATAATAAATGTTCCACTGCTGAACTTTACACAACTGTGTATGTGTTGTAGTTTCTGCGTGTCACCCGCATGCTCTGAGTTCACATTTTCAGAGTCTCTCATGGGTTGTTATTTGCGGTGGCTGACTAATTGCTGACAAGAAAATGATAACTTCATGTCTGTTATCAAGAAAATGATGGGCAGTTTTAAAACTGTCATTGTATTTTCAAGAACATATTTCAAGTATATATTTCGGTGCTCTACAGAATCTCTCTGTGAATTGTTCCTGCTTTACATTGCTTCAATCCCATCTCCTAGTAAAACTGTCAAGTCTTATTAGTGGTTTATTAATTGAAGTTTTCATAGGTGATTAAATTATAGAAGCTGTATAGCCGGTGTCTCCTTTGCTTTGTGCTTGCCATGAAGTGAAAAAGCAAAAATGATAAAAATGCATATTTTTGAGATTTTTGAATATAGTCCAAATTGACATTTTCTCTTTCAGACATCTCACCAGTCTGAAAGCGTTTGGTGCAATGAGTGCAATTCCGTTTAAATGTGACCTTTAGAAGACAGTTACACTGGTAGGGCAGGACACAGGCTCTCCCATCCTCCTATGTTCTATGAAACACCACTGCACCTCTACGTTTGAGGTCCATGATAATCCTCACCCCGCACAGACTTTTGTTCTAGATCAGGATGCGCGCCATTGATTTCAACAGCAGGGGCTGTTGTCACAGGTCAAGGGGTGATGGGTTAAAGAGGGAGATTCAGACTAGAGAGAAGGAAGAAACATCTTACACTGGCTCAGGTTGCCCAGAGAGGTGGAGCAGCCCCATCCCTGGCACCATCCCAGGTCAGGTTGGACCTTGGGGCTCTGAGCAACCTGCTCTAGTTGTAGATGTCCCTGCTCACTGCAGGGGAGTTGGACTGGGTGAGCTTGAAAGGTGCCTTCAAACCGAAAGCATTCCGTGATTCTGTGATTATTGCAGATATTATCTGTCACTACCCTGAAAGAAACTTCTCCATCTCCAGTGTCTTGAGGTGGGTTGCAAACCTTCTGTTGGTGAGTGCCCTGGAAGGCATCATCCTAGGGACCTTCTTCCAACCAGTTTGTACGGTGTCTGTCTTAGCTGGCATTTATTTTACGCCATGGGACTCGGTTAGATGGTATGCCGTACTTCTACACGGCAGAAGTGGGTAGGAGGGAGCTTGCAGTCTGAGTGACTGCTAGGAGAGCAGTGCCATCAACCATGCTGAAACATGTGGTGGTGATGCATCACGAGCCAAAGCACTGCCCATTCCTGCCTGGGCTGGCACAGCAGCTCATCACAGGACAACTCAATGGCTGTAAACACATTTATTAATCTGAGGAGATAACCCATGAGACTTCTTTGCCTCTCCTCTCTCTACACCATAAACTCAGAACCGGGGTGGGAGCTGGCTCCAGGATCATGCTCTGTCACCCGAGCATTTACAACCAGCCATCTAGCAAAACAACCTGGCAGTAATTTGGGCTCTAGGAGACAAATTTGTGGCAAGATCAATGTAAAATACTTGAATCATGGTTGCACACTACAAAGGGTTCCCCACATGAAGTAAAATTCACAGTGAAATGCAGCAAAAGGTAGCTCTGCCCTGAAGAAGGCTCCCCCCAAACAACCTGAAATCTATTGTGAAAATTTGATAATCTTTTCTCAGATTACTGAATTATATTTGATAATAATAAATAAGAGCGTAAGCTTAAGCCTTTAAGGAATTTAAGCTTCTGATTCCAACCAAAATAAACGTGAGCCAAGTGCTGAAGTACCTTAGAAAAACCCCATATTTATTCCCTAAAATAGAATATGGCATGAACAAAGGAAAATACTCCTGCGCCCTGCAGCACTAACTGTGGATTGCAAGTAATTTGATTGGTTTAATTTTTTTTTCAGCATATTTTTCAGAACACTGTGCTATAGGACCGTTACCGATGATTCGCAGGGTTATTAGCAGTCTACAATGTGTATGTTACGATAAGAGTGCTGATGCCTTTGTTGTACTAACTACAAAAAAGGCTTATTTATGAGTCACAAAAATGCATTTAGTTTTTGATTCTTGTATGCGTTGCTAGAACTCTAAACATTAGCCTTGCTTTGCTGATGGTAACAACGACAAACTAGGGACATGCAACGAGCAACTACAGGAATGAGAGAATACCATAGACAGAAGATGATAGTATGAGTATGGTGGTTTCCACTGGTTTTCACCCATTTTTTAGAGCAATAATGACAAGAAAATGATATCCAAAAAGCACAGAACCTCGCTTTGCTCAGATCAAAGCGAAGGAAAGTTTCGTCAGTTCAGTATCGAGATTTCTCCCAGGAGGAGATGGAGATGGATCCCTTTGCATCGTACAGTCACAAACCTTGATTCACCACCAAACTTTGCCTGTAGATCAAGACTTTTTAAACGGGTCTACAGATTTTCAGCCCATGAGACCAGAAACCAGAGGCCATGATCAGGGTGCTGCAGCAGGCCTGGACAGTCCCCACCAATATGCTCAAGCTGCGCCCATAAGGATATTCAGATTCACTCTGCTTCATCTTCGATAAATGGTCTCCCAAAGTCTGTTTTTTCTGTGTTCCTTTCTTACCGTTTTACATTTGATTTAGTGCAGCTATGGAAATGAAGCAAAGATATGCAGAAGAGGACTTCAGGTGTAACTGGAAGTGCTGCAGCCTGCCTAGAGCCCTGTGGTAGTGCCGAGTAGGTTATCAGCATTACCACCCAGTGCTCAGAGGTGATGACCCTGCCTGAGCTTTCGTAAAATTTGTGCACCGAGAGTTTGGAAAGAACCAAAATAGCAGAAACAGAATAAAATCTTAATGAACTGAGGGCAAAGCCCTGGGATGGACAGGGGTAAAATAAGGCAGTATGCTAGTCACAGGCTGTTTGAGGAGGAAAAAAGATCAGACTGGTTGATGGGGTTGAAAAGCATCAAGAAAATCAACAAAGGATGTAGATCCTGATGACTCGGAGACAGCAGCACAACACAGTGGCTGGGAGTACCCAGGGGTCTGGGGGCAGATCTTGGGGGCAAAGGAAGTTTCAATAATGCAGATGGAAGATTCTAAAGGTTATTAGGGAGAAGGAACTGAGCATGGTAGAGGCTGATGGCGGAGCAGGTTTTGGAGAGGGACTGCACCACGTCGAATCCTAAGAGATGATTCAGCAGCACAGTAGCCCAAGTCCTTGCAAAAGGTATAAACGGAGCATAAATGATTCACTAGTTAAGAGAGATTACAAAGAGACCGTAACTGGGAGCAGGTGATCTCACATCCAAACCTTCTTTTGATTTTTGCTCCTCCTGAAGCGTGTGGCTCTTGATTAGATGGTGAAAAAGGTGTTAAGACTGGATGTGGCACAGCGGAGGCAGCACAGCAGAGCCTGCATTGCTGAGAAGATGTCAGAGTCCCGACGAGGCAGCTGTCACTAGGAAGAAATCCAGGACTGCTGCAGGGAGATCACGCAAACGCAAATTCTGACCTGGCCCAATGAGCAGATGGCAGAAACTTCTTGATCTTCTGCACAATTCCCCTGAGACCATCAGCAGATCAAACGGCTGCTCCTGTAATCTGAGGGGACGCAAAGATGAGAGTTCACTTTACACAGCAGCCGCAGCCCCACGCTAATGGGCACGATGAAAGGATGGGGGCTTAAAAGCTGCTTTGTACCACCCACACCAACATCGCTCCCTCTCCCTGAGAAGCTACCACTAAGTATGTGCACAAGAGCCTTTTAAATACTTGCCTGTAATATTATAATTCAATGAATATATCAGACGTCCTCTTCTATTTGTGATGAAGATTCGTGCCTCAGAAGAGCCGCCGAGGCCGTATCACATCTCGCCTTCCTCCACGAAGCCGCACAGAGGCTTTAGGAAGGCCAGAATTAAAGCTGGCATATGTCAAATTGCCGTGGCAGTAAGATGAGCATTTTTCAGCTCATAAATTGCTTTATGACTTTCCATGTACCAGTTAGAATAAAATAAATTTATGGACTGAAGACCAGCTTTTTAACAGAACAGTAATGAATCTGAGGCGGATTCTTGGCACAAATTCTTGCAGGATAATCAAAACTTGACTGAACAAGGCATTGCATAGTGTGACCTAACATCGGACCTACAATGAGCAGGACTTTGGACTAGATGTCCAGAGATGCCTCCAACCTGACTTTATGGCTCCTCTTTACCGGTTTTTATAATGTTATTTGAATAATTTTCAAAATAAATTTATGCTTTAGAAACATATAGTAAGAGGTAAAGTGCAAAAACTTTCCATATAAACATTAGAAAGATGATGATTGGATTATTTTATGCTAGCAGAAATTACTTCAAATTTCGTGTAGCCTCTACTGTGGCAAAGTCAGTCCTGTGGTGGAGACAACACAGAGCAGGTAGAAGCGAGGGGGATGGAGATTGGACTCACCACAGGGACTGCCATGTTGAGAGTCTCCAGGCTCTTCACAGCCTTTTCAGTAGAGGTTCAGGCAGCTCTTTCTGTGGCTTTAGCTGCTCTGACCAACAGGCCTGTCCTTTCCCACCACATTGTACACCAGAGCAGGACCACGGCCTTTGAGCCAAGGGAATAGCGCTTACGTGTATGGTGGCATCATCGTATTCCAGTTGCAGCTTCTGTTCCGAGTATTTAACAGCTGAACGTTTTGCTTGTCTGTTTTCACCAGCTGCTGCCTACTCAGCAAATATTTTTATTAACTCTCCACAATGATGCCCAAGTCTTTTTCTTGACTTTTGAAGCGCATTTAGAAGTCACCAGTGAGCAGGAGTTCATGTTTTCCTAATGCGCATTGTTTTGCGTTTGTCAGCAGAGCATTTAATCCGCCGTGCCGCGGTCTTCCCTCCCACCTCCATTAAATCCTGTGGAAGTTTCCCACTCAACCTGAAATATCTTACCAGGGACACACACAGGCACCTTCCTCTTTCCACCTCCGCCTGATAATTAAGGACACATTGGATAAGTCTGATTCCAGTTCACTCCCTGGTACCCTCTGCCGAGCTCTTCTTGCCCCAGTACTAGGTAATTCCTTACCAGCAATGTTTTGTGGGAAGCTTTTGGCTGGCTAAACAGCGGTACCAAGAGCTTTGTGTCTTGTTTATTCACTACTTCATTCCGCAGGTGGGAATGGTCGTTAGGTCAGGCAGGAGTAATCTTGGCTGCAGAAGCCGTGCTGTACTCTTAGGAAAGTGTCTTATTTTTAGAACTTAAAAGAACAAGTGGATTTCCAAAGCATTTTTGCTATTACAAATCACAAATGAAAAAAAAAGGGAGCAGTTCACATCTGGAGTCTGATGGCTGAAGAAACCTGACGAAGAACAAATTCTCACTCACATCTCGTTTTTCTTGCAGAGGCTGATTCAGACAATGTTCAAAGAAGAGCGAACAGAAAATGCCATCAACACGCACTTACGAGGGCTGCAATTTTACAGCGTTGGTGTGTGGGTTAGCCGCAGGCTGCACGAACAGGGAACACTCCTCCCCACGTCTATGGCATGTTCCCTGTTGGTGATAATAAGAGTTTGAGCACAACAGGGTTTGTGCCTTGAGCCCTCTAGAATTCAAGGACTGGGGTGTCCCCCTGGAGGAGATAGCAAAAGTCTTGTGCCGTGCGGGTGAGGAGCACACCCCAGCAAACACCCTGAGACAGACAGAGAGCTCAGACCCAACGGATTCCTGGGGGGAATGCACAAGTGTTAATGAAGATTCATAACTCACAGGCCTGATGGGGGCAAGGTTTTGCTTAATATTTTAGGAGGAGGAAATGAAACTTGGGAGGAATATCTGGCTCTCCACAGATGCCTCCTGGTGAAGGCAGCTGCCTCCTCATGCCTGCTTTAAATCATCGGCTTCAGACGCAAACTGCGGATGTAGTTTATATGTTCAGTTACTCAAGATGAAAAATAATGAGATTTCAACAATTACAAAACCAAAGGACATATGCTTTGCTGATGAAAGATCTGTCCATACAAATGTGACTCTTGATAATTAAATGTGCCCTTCTATCAAGTTGGGAAAGACAAAGAGTAAAGACTCAGAGGTGACAGAGGGAATCTAAAATTAGATTCGCACTATTAGCTGCATGACTTAGGGAAAGCAGAATTTATTTTCTCCGGCTATAAAGTCACTAACCTTCCCAGGGAGAGACTTTCTCCTGCAATATGTTGAGAAGATGTATCGTGTTTTAAGCCTTCCAGGGTATTTGGGGCAAGTTGCTCTACTAGGGAATAGTAAACATTCCAAAATTGCTCTACTAGGGAATAGTAAACATTCCAAAATGAGCAACTGACCCACCACTTGAGTTTTCCACGTTGTACAAACACCCTAGTTAGGTAGGTAGTTAGGTAACTAACTCTAGTCTCAGCATCTCCAAATAACTGTCTTTAGGTGCATAAAATACTAATCTTTTTCCTTTCCCCCCACTTCAAATGTGCACTCTGGGTGAACCACAGGCGTTGCTGTTTTAACCACCCAGATATTTCCGTCTGAGTTACTGGAGGTGACAAATGGCATGAAGGAGAGCTGAAACCAGAGTCAGTCCTAACTGCGTGGTTCCCGTGAAAAGCAGTGGTGCAGCTCAGTGTCATGCACATCATGAGGGCCAATGCTCTGCCCATTCAGAAGGACATGGTGCCTGATAGACCCCATGTCCCCCACCCAGAGAAGAGGGCTGGAGCAAGAACAGTAAAGCTTCAATGTCTAAACAACTCCAACTTGTTTTAATTTCTCATCTCTGCCCAGCACATCTGCCGTCTTAAAAACAGCAGCACTACTGAGAAAAAAGTCATCACTCTGAAGAGTGTTTCAGGTAATTGGTTGCCTAATGCACTGTTCTTGGGTGTTCAGTTTGTGATTGTGATAGTTAAAGATGTGTGCTGTCCTGGTGCTACCTTGAAATAGGTAGTTTCTCATCACAACTTGATTTTACGCAGTTTTCTATTCTGTGTTAATATAATGGCAGACTTGGGCTTTACTTCCTATAAATAAGTTAAACAGTAAATCTGAAGAGAGAAATACGGCCACAACAAATTGATCTTTTAATTAATCCATCTTTTACCTGAGCTTCATCTGCTTTCCCCCACTATTTCCTCTGCGAGTGCCGCTCGCTGTGACAGGAAATTAATTAGACTCGGAGTTCTCATCAGCCAAAAAAAAGAATCATTAATTTTGGTACTTAAGAAACTGAAGTCCTGACTCAGAACACTTCCAGGCAGTGCAGTGTAATATCTGATGATGGACATGTCAGCTATAGCCGTTTCCTTCATCTACAGCCACCACCACAATCAATCACCACAGGAGCGCAGGTAAACGAGAGTTCGGTGATGCAAATATAACTGATGAGAAACGACACCGTCTCTCTGCCCTCAGCTCCTGCCTTTGGAGCTTTACAAAGCAGTGCCATGCCAGAAAAAAAGACCCTCACTTGATGTCAACTGTTTATATGAAAGAATTCAGTCCTGACTCCACAATTAATTAATTAAAGGTAATGAATATTTACTTTGACATCAAGACAACAGGAAAAAAAAAAGTAATCAATGATACTATTGAAGGGTTTCAGCACATCAGTCCTTTACTCCAGTTGCTGGCACCGTTAGGATTTTTTTTTTACAACCTCCTATTTTACCAGAGCATTTTTAAGCCCCAGAACTTGTCTGAGCTTCACTGAACGTGGTTAAAGAACGAGATTCATATTTACAATTCAAAGAAAACATCCCAGCCCATGGACAAACCTTTCTGCTGTGCACAGTACGGTGCCTGGTGCCTCACAAGGCACTGACTGCCCTGGGTGCTTCCTCCCAGGGGTTTTTCTCCCTGCTGTGGGTTTCTCACTCCCCCGGCTCCCCCGGCTGGGATTTTGCTATGACGGCTCTTGGGCACCAATACACAATGTTACTTGAAAAGTATGTGATAATAAACCAGGGTGATTTGGTTAAAACCTGGTTTAGTCACATGAGTGGATGCTGTAGCTTCACTAACTATGCCTTTCACACAGTTCACTTCTTTTTATTTAAACATACCCTCAATGCTTTTCAATATACCCAATAATTTAATCTAAACACTGCAAGGTAATTACCCATTGGAGGAATCTTTTCTTCATTAGAAGTTCTTCATGAACTAAAAGCCTTTGATGGTTGAGTTTGAAAAAACAGAAGCATTGTGCCTCATCGCGGCCACTGGTAGAGGCTGTCTGCACTAACAACGTAACTAATGGATAAAATGGAAGAAAAAATCTAATTCTTTTAATTTCAACCACCACCATTTTTAAAGAAACATTACTCCCTGAAGAACAAAAGAAAAAGTTTAAAAAACCCTCCCTGAACTGCACACTTAGGAATTGCTCTGCATTAGCTCCGACTTCACAGCCAACGGACTGAATTCTCCAGGGATTAAACATCAGTTTAAGTACAAATCTAGTACGATGGCAATAGACTGCTCGGCCAGAGGTACACGGGAGGCTTTGCTCTATGCAATAAATCTTGTGTTCTCCTTTACTACTGAGGCTCTGCCTGAAAGAAAAAAAGGAAAAAAAGGAAAAAAAAAAAGAAACAGGGAGGGAGGGAGGCAGGGAGGAAGGAAGGGAGGAAGGGAGGGAGGAAGGAAAAGAGGGAGGGAGGGAGGAAGGAAGGGAAGGAAGAAAGGAAGGGAGGGAGGAAGGGAGGGAGGGAGGAAGGGAGGAAGGGAGGCACCA
>NW_010392153.1:995-11625 GCF_000710305.1 Buceros rhinoceros silvestris | reverse complement strand
GGAAGGAAGGAAGGAAGGAAGGAAGGAAGGAAGGAAGGAAGGGAGGGAGGGAGGGAGGGAGGGAGGAAGGAAAAGAGGGAGGGAGGGAGGAAGGAAGGGAAGGAAGAAAGGAAGGGAGGGAGGAAGGGAGGGAGGGAGGAAGGGAGGAAGGGAGGCACAAGCGAGATGATTGATGGAACTCAGCAGTCCCTGCTGTTACGAACTAAGCAAACTGGGCAAACCCCAGATCTAGTTTGAAAAGGAATTGTGTACAAAGGCAAGAAATGAGCAAAAGCTTTTCCATTCTCAGCTCAACAATATATATCAATAAAAATATCGATATGGACATGGAGAATAAATAATTTACCCACCCCCTTCCTGCTGTCGTTTCAGTTATTCTGCACAGCTTCCTATCAAGGCATAAATTATCCATTCTGGTGAAAACATGTTTTAATTCTGGTTCTTTTATTTGAATTCTAATCCAATTCCCGTGAGCACCGCTCTGTGCAAACATCAAATGACAACAACGGGAAATACGTTTTGGAACTGCTCGTGCAGAAAGCCTGAATGTTGCCTCCTTCCAAGGGATGGGAAGGAAAACAGCCACCAACCAGCACGCCAGAGCCACGAGACAGCAAAGGGCTGAGCGTGCGAACCACAAGCCACCCACAACGCTGGCGCAGGGACAAAAGTGCATAGAATAGGGAAAATTCATGAGCTATTTCAAGATGATTTGTGAACAAAAGACTCAAAAGTAGCTCACCAAGGAATAAGCAGCGAACGATTCACCCACAGTGATCTCAGCTGGATTCTTCTCTCTGTTCTTGAACACGACACCTTAGTCTGGGGCTGGTTCAACTAATTCAATGTAATATTTTCATCTCAAATATCAGCCAATTTTCATGGAAAATAATCTTATTTTTCTACATATGTTGCCTTTTTCTCCACCCTGTGTTGTGGATTTCACCACAGCAGTGTCACAAAGAACAGAAAAATCAAGCCTTACTGCTACCAAACTCTGTCTCGCCCATTTATGTCAGGTGCTGTCCCGTGGCTGCCTCTCTTCACAAATGCATTTCAGTATCAATTCATAAATAAATAAATTCTGAACTCACCTAAATTACAGGTATTTGACCTGTAGTATGTTAATATTAATATTCCTAGAATAACCCTTTTTTTTTCCTTAATCTTTCAAAGTCAAATACCATTCCATAAAGATGCTTCTTAAGGTATTTTCACTATCTGGTACAATAAATTAGTTAAATCTTGATCCAGCAAATGTTCAAATCCAATCACAAATACGTTGTTATTAAAATCTGAGATAATTCTTATCATGGGTTCATTATCTTGTGCATGTCAATGAGGTCTCTTGTGACCTCTTCATATATACATACCCCAACCAAAATTCCCAGTCTTCAGTGGGGCTCTTCTAGAGCTCTTTTTTACAACTGCTATTTTTCATCATTTAATAATATCGGCAGCTCCAATCACACACAATAATCTAGCAAATAGGGATATAGTATGCTTAAAAGATGGATAGTGGCCCACAAAAATGAGGTACCAGCATTTCCCAGCTGAAGCCCAGCAGTGACAACCAGGGAAGGAGAAACCACAGCATGGGATGTCCCATGGCTCACGTCCCAGCAGGCAGAGGCAGCCCCTGGCTGTATCCTGAGTTTGGGACTCAGGACAGCTCCCAGCACAACCAGCAAGACACAAAATGCATGCTCAGCACCGTTCTGCTGCAGTGGCGAGAGAAAACCATGACTTGGAGATGGCAGAAAAACATCAAGGCATGAATTTGCTTGACGCAGCACTTAAACCTGAGTATGGGTTGCCCTGGACAGACATGAAATGACAAGGATAGCTGTTGATAGATAAAGAAATCCACTACCGAAGTGAGAGGAGGTGAACTTTGAAAGTGCAAATCAATCATCTTGTGTTTTGACTGTTTCATCTCTCTTTTGAAAAGCAGCAATGGATGACTAGTGTGGAGCAGACAATGGTAGTGTAATTTCTTTAGCTATATATAACAGCATCATGAATATGCATCTTTGGAGATTAAAGAAAACCCTTTCTCAGACTCCGACATACAAAACACTCTGAATTTTATTATTTAAATCATTCTAAATTATCAATGCCATTATCACACAGACAAAACAAGTAGATTATTATTCTGTGCAATTCTCATTGGAATGAATGGGGGAGAAACAAAAAAGAAGGAAAAACCATCCTGACCTTCAAAAATGAGCTCCCAATCCATCTCCTTCTCCAATATTCATCCCTATCTTGCAAGGTGAAAA
This sequence comes from Buceros rhinoceros silvestris, assembly GCF_000710305.1. Lineage (NCBI taxonomy): Eukaryota > Metazoa > Chordata > Aves > Bucerotiformes > Bucerotidae > Buceros > Buceros rhinoceros. The sequence goes on along the minus strand of NW_010392153.1, from coordinate 9,343 downwards.
GTCTTTTGTCCTCCAGCTCCCAGTTCTTTATTTCTTTCATAAACATCTCTGTTTTTCTGTGTCTATAAACTAAAGATGCTCACTTAAAGTAACAGAGCAGCGTGATGTGAATGACTGTTCCTTAGGAGGTAGCTATTCACGAGCCTGCAGTGCCACCCGGTATCAGCACCCACGTCTTGCTGCATGGCGGAGGTCAGCCACCGATCGCCATGGCTACTGCCATGGGAACCATGGGCCAAGTACGTTTGTCACGGAACCGCAGCTGCGCAGCGGGATTTTCAACGCGCTGGGAAGATGCACACGACAGAGACATCCTCTTCCTCACCGTCATTGACTCGCTGTCACTGATGTTGTGTCATGCAGCAGAGGCAAGTGCACGCTGCAGTGCTCATGTGCCTGGGTCTGGTATGAAGTGGAGGGTTTTTCTTCTCCAGGAGAGCAAGCCAATATCTGCCCCTGGAAACGGTGGAGGGATTCATTTCTCACCTTTAAGACTTTATGTACATTAGAAACTGCCTCTGCCAAGGGACGCCTGTTTTGCCATGCTGCCACCTCCAGCATCCCACTGCTCAGGGGTGGAGGTGAAGCCCAGCTAACAGAAATGAGGCACTAAGCAAGATTTTCTCCAAGAAGACACTAGTTTACAACCTTACAAGCCCCAAATCAGCCCAAATCAAACAAGGTGTCAGCACTGTTGTGTCAGTGCTGCTTTCTCAGCAGCAAATGCAGGGAGGAAGGGAGAGCAGCGGAGCCATGGGCTCTGAGATATGGAGCCAGCTGTCTCATTGAAGGTAAGTTATCTCAAATTCTACCACCACGAGTGGGAAGTATTTTTCTATTGTGTCAGGGACATCAAGAGCATAGAGACATCGACCGTTTTTAACATTTCTGTAGATCTTAATCTAAGCCAACCTGGTGTAAAGGAACATTAAAGGATGTTCTTCAAAATATTATGTGTAGAGTGCGAGATAAAGCCTGTCAGGATACACTCTGGGTTACCATTAACTGTGATGCAAGACTCAGTGAGTTGTCATTCCTCATCTCCCACTTCACTTTACGGCGTTTGTGTGCACCATGTGAAAGCTCAGAGGGACACCTTTTAATTTGGGCTTTATGAAGTGTGAGGCTGAAGCCTCATAATGTTAAAGAAGAGTGTCATAAATAAGGACGGCTGTCTGGTGCGTATGAAAAGCAATTCGTGCAGTCCCCTTGGGACAGCTGAAGGTGAACAAACACAAAATAAAGTTCATCGGGCTCCCCCGCTGCATTTCTGAAGCAATCTCTGGTATTATGTTCGGGCCCTCAAGCACCCTGGTGGCCAAGAACCAGCTTGTCTCTAGAGACTCTGCAGACCTGGAGAAAGAGCTGGTGGAAATATTTTGACCATGGTATTTTGTCTGAAATTTTCATGGCTGATCTGGCCTCGAAAGCTGGTTTTAAAAATCTTTGGTGCTGCATCCAACCAAACCCAAACCCTGTCTATGGATCAGCACATATGTGGGAATTTCTAGCTTGCCTTGGCTGGAAATTGTCCATTACTCTGACTCTGTTAAAATACGCTTCTAGGAAGTGATGAGAGGCTGAAACCTCCTCAAAATGAGCAAACCCAAGCTGGCAGACTGTCAGGACTTCTAAGCCAAGGGTTAATGCAAGAGCAGGAAGGGAGCAAGCTCTGGGGCTCTGGGGTGGACTGAGGTACCTATCTGGGTTAGGAGGTACATGGGGCGGGGATGAATGTCCAGCCAAAATGGGTCACTTTCATCTCACATCATGAAATGGATTTCAGAGCATATAACTCATCTCATTACCTGCATCCCTAAGAGTTATTGTCTCCTCTAGCACTTGCAGATGCTAAATGCCTGATGATAGACAGGGAGAATAAGGCAGAGACTGAACTCCTTGGATCCTCTAGTCCACCCTGGACCCCACAGCAGGACCAAATGCCAACTGTGTCGATCCTGGCAGAGATGTGCCCAATCCCTTGTTAAAATCCCTTGGGCAGCAGTTCCTCACCAGCCTCAGCCCTGTCCAGTGCTTCTTCCTAGAGCTTACTTGGGCTTCCTTTACAGATGCTTTTCTTCCAGATATCTGACCTGTTTTGTTAACTATACCCAGTCCATTTCCAGTTTGACTATGGTGTCCAAAACTCCTTTTTCACTGTTGAATAAAGGAATGTTTGTATATACACATAAAGAGAGTATAAAACTCTGTTTACTACACCTACTCTAATAATTCTCCTTCTCATGAGTGAATTCCATGTTTCTGCCAAGCAAAAGGTGTTTCATAATATTTACTGAGAATGAGGGAAACAAAGTTGTCCTGCACAGCACCCTGATAGCGGTTTTTTAACACACAGAAGTGTTTGCTCTTCCTGTGAGTTGCCGGTGAGTACCAATAGTAGGGAGGCTTTTGCAGCCAGCTGCCCATTTTCCAGTGCGCTGACAGAAAATCGACAGGGTGTCAAGGCCAAAAACCGCTGCCACTGTCACCGTGACACAGGCTGCAGTCAAAGAAATCTCATCGTGCCCCTTCATTGAGCCTTGCTGCTCGATAGACAAGTCCCACGGGGGACCAAACTATGCCAGCAGCCTGCAACAGCGTTCCTTGGGCAAGGGAGTTGTGCTCTGGAATTAACTGATGGCACCAGGAACAGGCAGGAGGGACCTGAGCAAGGGCTGGTGCTCCAGGAGCAGGTGAGTTGGGAGCCCAGTGTGAAAGCTCAGCATGCCTGGGGAGGGCTTGTGAAGGCGTACAGGAGACTACAAGAATTTTGGCTGATCTTTGCAGCACATATGCAAGGTGAGCAATACATCCCTGAGCCGAGGAGTTGGAGCATGCAGGTGTAATTCTTCCTGCTTAACAGAGAGGAGAAACTGAGGCAGTGGTCAGTTAAACTGCTCAGCAATAGCTGACACCAAGCTGAGTGTCAGCAGTGCAGAGTGGAAGTGCCTGGCTTTGGTATTCCTAAGGTGCCAGAGCCAGCTCAGGCACAGGACCCCACACCTCATGCAAAGGCAGCGTCCCCCCGCCCTGTAATTACAATCCTTTCTGTAAATACAACATAAATTACAGGATGCTGATATTAAATCAAATGTGAGTGCTGCTAATTTCTGCACATAGTTTCTGTAGTACTGCCGAGTTTTCCAGAGGACGCCTCTCAATGAACTTATTGTCGCCGTCATTACAGGCGTGCTCTGCCTCACTCGGGGAATGTCTTAGAACATATTTGAGGTTGAGTTCCTTTAGCAATTTCAGCCCTAACAGTCTTTACCAGTGAACCGTGCACTGTAAATAAGATAGGGAAAACCCCCTCATTTCTCAAAATGATATTGTCTGGACTTTCCCCTGGCTGGAATCTGAGCAATGATAAGCATATTTGCATTGTATCAGCAGTCTCATGCCACGGCTATCTGCTCCATAAAGTTCTAATATTTACAGAACACACGGTACTGGCTGCTGTTAAACTCACAAACGGACTCAATGACCCAAAAAACTGGGAAATGTATGAACGGGAATAAAAAGAGGATGGAAATAGTGTGTGCTACGTTATCACAGGCGGCAGAATCAAAATACAAGCAGTAACCCAATTTCTAGCAAAATGGATGTCACCGTGCCCCTGACTCCTGCCAAACTTTCCCCCAGGATGCGCTGTTTTCTATCCGCATCACTCATCACTTTTACCTGAAGTTTCCTCCTCAGTGAGATTGTCACAAAGGCAATCACAGCACAGCCGCTCCTCAGGCTTGCCCTGTGCAGAGAGGTCTCCTGGCACCAGTGGCTCTTGGTCTGATGACCTTCCTGCAGATAAAGCTGTTCTAGCTGTTCAGCCTTGGAAGAAACTGTGATGCAGATCACAGGAGCCCAGACTGGTGGGGTTGGAAGGGACCTCTGGGGATCATCCAGTCCAGCCCCCTGCTAGAGCAGGGTCCCCAGAGCAGGGTGCCCAGGATGGCGCCCAGGTGGATTTGGGATCTCTCCACAGTAGCAGACTCCACACCTTCTTTGGGCAGCCTGGGCCAGGGCTTCCCTCAACCTCACAGCAAAGAAGTTTCCCCTCCTGTTCAGGAGTAACTTCCCATGTTCCAGTTTTTGCCTGCTGCTTATTGTCCTGTCGCTGGGCACCACTGGGAAGAGTCACGCCCCATCCTCCTGACCCCCTGTAGCTACTGATCAGCGTTGAAGAGATCTCCTCTCAGGCTGCTCTTCTCCAGCTGAACAGCCCCAGGGCTCTCAGCCCTTCCTCAGCACAGAGATGCTCCAGCCCCCTCAGCATCCTCACAGGTTCTGCTGGGCTCTCTCCAGTAGCTCCTTGTCTCTCTGTGCTCCTGTCTGGTTACTTTTAACACCAGTGTGTGCAAGTAAGAAACAATGATCTTGGGGAAAAAAAATCCAGGACAGCTCCTTGTGGTTTTTCATTTATCCTGAGCTGCTTTTCCACCCTCCACCTCCTCCTGATCCACGTATGGGACGAGGGTCAGGGCTCAGAAGGTGACACGTTTGCCATACATTAGCCACCTCGCTTCCCCTTTGACCTGGGTACAGCACTCTGTGCCTCATTTTACCAATATATGAGGTTCCTTTTTACAAAGCAGTGAAACATGAAGGTTTCCAAAGAGTACGAAAATGGTTTGTTTGCAGTGACAAGACCCAGAGCCTGTTTTCCAGAGGAAGGGAAGCAGCACAGCTGCAGGGCTGGCCAGGATGTGCAGGGTCCCTGGGTGGTGCCCAGGGAGTGGAAACAGCATGTCAAGGAGAGGTGATGAGGCTTCAACCTTACAGACAGGGAGACAGCTCAGAGCAGGTGAGTCCTGACACCACAGAAGTATTTTCTTTTCCTCATTTCTCATTAAAATATTATTTCTTCCCCCCCCCGCCCCGCCCCATGCATATGAGTTCTGTTAGAGGATGAAATATATTGTTGAATCAAATAAAGAAAAATTGTATTTTTAATTTAGAAGCTCTGTTTTCCACTCCCTCTAAAAAAATGTCGATTCTTCCAATCTTTAAATGTTTCCTTAGGTAACACTGGTGTACATAACAATACACCATAACAGTTCCCAATATTTTTATGAAATGATGCTTTTATATTGACAGACATTTCAGTTCACTGAGCAGAATATTACAGTCTATAGAGCTTTGATAGAATAAGGAGCTACAGAAGAAATAGATTAAGTTTCTTGCAAGTAAATGACAAAACTGTAGAAAAATTAACACCGCTGGTGTTAGATTGTCAAATTCCTAATTTTCCTTTCTGTTCATACTCATTCATCAGAAAACACATTTGTGAAAGCACTGCAGTGTCTGCTGTTTCGATCTAAGAATGGTCTTCTGAACACCTGTAAGGGAAATACTCTTTCTCTAGTCTTTCATCTGAGAAACGGAACATTACTTAAACGTAATGTATTTGCTGTTTCCGAGAGAATAGATTATATGATCTATAAATACATGTCATTTCTGTCTCTAATTTCCATCAATACGTAATTCACCACTTCACAGATCTGCAGAAATCCCAGGGAGACAGATGTGAACAATTCCCTAATTTGGGGGGAAGATGGGAAGAAAAAGAAAGAGAAGAAAATGATGACATCATTGATAACATTGCCTGCATTCTACTGTACTGCTCATAAGAATACTCTGCAGCTGACAAATGATGAGAAAAATTGATGCAGCCACAACAGCATTGGCTGGGGACTGGGGAGATGTGTCCTTGCTGTGCCCCAGGCCCCCACATTACCTTCCTCAGCCAAACCTCTCAGATCAAATTAGCTCTCCTGGAGCTTTCCTTACTGTAAGGTAGAAGACAACAGCACCTCTTCACCTCCCAGAAACAGCAGAAATGGAGATCTTCTCAACTGTCCATTATTGACTCTCAGAGCAGCCGAAGAAGCGAGGAACTGGAGAGGAGAGCGGGGTCAAAGCTCAAGCACAAGCTCCCTGTGCAGCCTTGCTGGGTGATGCCAGCACCAAGCATCTGAAAGCAGGTAGAAAAAAAAAAGGTATTAATGCCTGAAAACCAGGCGAGTGGAACTGGTCAGATCAAGAGGGGTTTGATGAGGATTTCTGAAAGGAAACAGAAAATGAGCCAGTGGTTTCCTCAATGCTAAGGTTTCTCCCTTGAAAAGAATGAATGTACTCTTTCAGTGTGGAGACTGCGTTCGAGCCTTCTAACAAACATCCATCTGGTCCTAAAGCAAACCCACATACTTAAAAAAAAAAAAAAAAAGTACCTGTCTTTTCCAGCTACTTGAGACTGGAATCATCAGGAACAAAAATCATGAGGGGGCTTCTGCATCGAGATTTATTTCTGTAGTTTGGGGTGAATCAGCTTTCAGAAGCCTTAGAGGATCCAGCCTCAGCAGAGGAGGTTTTGTCTCTCTAGGTGTGACAGAAGCAGCAGTTCAGCTCAGGTGTGACTGCTCTGGAAAGTATGGCATTGGAAAAGCCCTTGAACACCTAAGCAGCATCTGCTGTAAATGTAAATCTTCTCCTAGATAACTAAAATAGAGGTTGTCCATGGGCAACACACTTCTTCAGCCTTGATTTTTTGCTTCTCTTTTGTCATTCGAGTTATATAGGTGGCAACTACATTGTCATCACTCTGTTGGGCTGAACTGGAAATGATAAACTAAAAGGAAAATCTTTCCATCTAGCTTCACATCAATGTCTGACTTGACACCCTGATCCAGATGTGCCAGCCAACGTTGCGTACAGCATCGAGCAGGCAGCTCGACAGCGGTGACTAGGAGAGAGTCAGGGTGTCATGTCATGGAAGACGAACCGTTCAGATGCTTTTATACGAGCCCCCAGGCTGATGCTAGGAAAAGAAACTTCAAGAATGCTTTAGCAAGAGAAAACACAGCCCAGTCAAGGAAAGCATTATCAAACTACCTTTGATACTTACTTTGATACTTACCAGGCATGTGATCGCTGACTAAAAAACTAGAGTGATAAAATGGTATGCTAAAAGATGAACAGCAAGAAATAATGATACCATCCACCCCACTGAAGAGAGGACCACGGGAGATGGCTGCGTACAATGATCCCGTATGAGATCATCTGTGTATATGTTTATATTTCTAAAAATGCCTATGACTTCAACACTTACTAGAAGGTGACAAAGGTGCTTTTCACCCTTGAGGATTTTTCACAATGCTGCAATGGCTCGTGGCTGTCTGATCCCGTGGCAGAGCCCCAGTATTGCTATTTACGCAGCACTGACTTGCAGTTTGTATAAGATCAGGGCTTGCAGTCATACCCCGGTGTGAGACAAGTCAGAAACCGAGCTGGATTTTTACTGGTTCCTGCCCAGCTGGTGAGTATTGTTAGAGCCAGTAAAGCAGAGAGCAAACCCGAGACAATATTGAATCTGCTTTAGATTCTGTCTTGTTTGTAACTTGATAGAGCGAAACTCTCTAAATTCGGTAATGAACTGCACCCTTGAAGCTAGACTCTTCTAAATGTGATCTAATAGATCTCAGCATGGTGTCAACGTGCTTGGGTGCATCCTGGCACCCCTCTGTCACCTGACTTGTACTCTCACGTTCAGGTGACCAGAAATGGGTGTATGAGTGTGTGCATGGGACTAATATGCAGTAAGAACAGCTCATTTACAGGAGTAAAAAATTGCAGAAAAGGTCAGATGTCTTGGTAGTGAAATACTAGAGAACAGACCAAAAAAAGGAGCAGGATTCTCAGGGGGGAAAAAAAGCAACACAGGAATATGGAAATTGGCAACTCTGACCTTTAAAAACCGAGTATTTTGCAATGCTGAAGCAGAGCCATGTGGAAGGCCCCAGCACACAATTTTAGCATGATTAAATATTTTGCCAATGTGCAGCTTATTGTGACTCGCTGGCACAAACTCGGTCTTTCTGTTTACCTTTCTATTGGTTGAACGCAGCGTGCCAAGTATTAGAGTGAGTCCCAAGGCTGAAAAAAGAAGGATTCATGAACAAGCTGTATGTTCAGTGGGCTGCTTAATGCTGGAGGCAAACGGCACCGAAAGAAATCCTCAAAGTTGGTGACAAATCAACACGTCACTTTTAATCCATACTTTAATAAGTTATGCAGAAAAGTCTACAGTTCCTGACAAAACAGAAAACAAATCTCTCATAAATCACATCTGTGAGGCTGTCTGCATCAAGCTGAAAAAACTAGGTGATCAATAGGTGTTCAGCAGCACACAAAATAAAGACCATCTTGGTATTATTATTGGCAGGAATTGCATAACTGCACATCTGTCACCCTGCTTTTTAGGTGCCCTAAACCTGCGATGAGCTGACAAGTTAATAAAGGGTTTCCGAGGCAGGTCGTCAGTGCTGCAGGAACACTTCCACTTGCTCAGGGTA
>NW_010392153.1:0-909 GCF_000710305.1 Buceros rhinoceros silvestris | reverse complement strand
GTAGGGAACCAGGATCTATTTGTCAGGCTCAGAGGGATTCTTTCTTCCCACCCAGTTCACAGCAGAGGACGGTGGAGGACCCCTAGCACCTCCCTTCCACCCTGCTGGGCTGCCCCATTGCTGAACTGGCAGCACCATCTACCTCGTGAGATGGTGGTGGTTGGTTCCCTGGGGGCTTATTTAAGACTCAACATTATTCGATCCAACATCACATACATACACTAGAAAATGGAAGGGCAGTTAATACACTTCCCACGTAAGTAACAATGCATTTTATAATGTGATAATGTGGACATCAGAAAAGCAGATCAATCATTAAGTCTGGCTCTGAGGGAGGGAATGGCTAGACCTGGTGTAACTGAGTGTGGTGGTTTGTCACTTTCTAAAAGTGGATAGAAAAATGGTCAGAGAAGGTGAGACAGAAAATGGAAAGAAGAAAATTCATAGGACTCAAGGAAGAGGAATGAAGAATGAAGAACTAAGAAAAGTCCTTTTGCACCCCTGTTATAAGAACACGAGGAGACAGCAGCTGATGCCACCCGATTTTGTCCAGCATAGATAATCTTAAATGAACAAGCAGTGTACAAATTTTCCACAAAAACCACATTCTGGGCTCCCAGTGCAAACTTGCCACCTTGGTTTGCCCGCCCTGCAAGAGATGGGTTTTGGCTTTCCTCCTGATAGCTCTCTCCAAAAAGGATGTGATACCCACCCGACTAACACAAATCCAAAGCAGTGGGAAAAAAAGGAGATAAATCTGACCTCAAGAACTAAAGTGACGTTATCAGAAATAATGCAATTCATCAACAAGAGAGTCCTGCTGGTATCAGGGGCACAACTCACAGAATAACCTGGCAGCGGGGTAAAAAGTAACTGACGGTGGCGAATGGAGTTAAATCCAGCTGGCGG
>NW_010392152.1:1459-6008 GCF_000710305.1 Buceros rhinoceros silvestris | reverse complement strand
GGGGCAGCGGGGTTTATTCACAGTTGCTGGGTTTTTAGAGGGGATTAAAAAATGCTCGTTTTCAAAATCGAGCCAAAATGCCGCGTTCCACCCCGCGCGTTCGGGCAATCCCGGGGAAGCCGCGGCTCTCCCGGCGGTCCCCGGCTGTCTCACGGACCACGAGCCGCTCTGCACATGAACTGGTCACCTGTCAGCAAGCTCCTGCGGCAGACACGCCACATGTGTCCGTGAAGAGAAGCGTGACCAGCACACTGCAGGGAGTTACTGTCCCTCTTCCAGCCAGGGCAGGTGGACCCGCGGCTTTGGGCTGTGCAGGGTCCCCAGTGTGGAAGGATGTGGAAGACCCAGTCTGGGGTCCTGCAGATGGTGCCCAGGATGGTCATGAGTCCAGAGATCGGACAAAGAGGAAGCAAAATCCGGTAACAACAGAACACACATACCCACGGACAGAGTTATTTGGATCCAGTGAAATGTAGACGTATATCTACAGTTGTGTTAGCAAATATCTATATTCAAACACATATGAAAGAGAGACCAGGCTGGAGTTCAAATTCCATTTCCGAGTTTAGGGCAAACGCTCGCGATGCTCCAGGAATCCCGACGGACAGTGGCTGAGTCTGGAGCAGTCTGACTGTGTCCCAGCCTTTTCATGCAGTTGGTACCCAAGAAGCTCCTGACCCAGCTGCTGCCACCCAGGAGAGCTCACAGATTCTGGCTTTAGGGTCGCTATTTACAGGGTCCAAGACGATTGACCTGTGTCGTATGTTTTTAATATTTCGATATCTGAGGTGAACTGCTCTTACCAAACCCAGCATGATGCATGGATTAGTAGGAGCAACAGACCAAACATCCTCGCAGTTTCTCATTAGGTCCCCAAGGAGCTGCATTCCCTCTCCGAGGCACCACGGACTGCACCACACTCCTGGTTTGGGTTTCTGAAGGAGGCAGCACCTCAGTGCAGAGCCCTCAGTGATGTTCATCTTTGTGGTGTAACCTCTGACCTCAGATCTCCAGACCCTTCCCCTCACCTCAGGAGCTCAGGGAACGTTCCATGATTGGTTTCTGTGTCCAGAACAGTCTCTTGACTGTATTTTCTATGGGAGGGAGGTAGAGACCAGGCAAGAAAACAGCAGCGTGAAGGATTAGAAAGTATCGGTGGTGTTAATGAGAGAGAGGAAGGTAAGAGATGCTGTCATTCATTGTCATTATTTATATCATAGGCTTGATATTTATGCTATGATTTATGTCATAGAAGCTTTCCAGGCACACCAGCTCTTCCTCGTGTGGGAAACAGAATTCTGAATTACTGTCCATTTTCCCCAACCATGTCAGCTGATCTTGCACAAGAAAATCCAGCTGTGATGAGCTCGATGACTCTGTCATTTGTCTGGTCACGGGTGACTGTGCAAACTTATAGAGCGCACCTGGATTCTGTGCTGAGACTGTACTGCTCTTTGTCACATCACGTGCTGCTCTGGAGGGGCTGCAGAAGAGACTGCGGCCTCTGGAGAGCAGCTGGGAGAATCTGGTGGAGACTGGGAGAGAGGCAGAGAAACAGCTGGACTGACACATCCAGGGCCCCGCGTGCGGTGGGCCAGGACGTCTGCCGAGGGGAAGGGCCTGCTGGGCTGGCAGAGAGCAGCTTCTCCTGGGCATTTGGAGGGTTTGGGAACCCTGTAAGTGAGCAAAGTTCCGTGACACAAGAGCAGGAGAGGGCAGACAGTCTGTCTCTGCCTGGCGAGGACAGGATGGGAGGAGGGAATTGCTTTGCCAGCCCTGCCATCGGAATCCCTCTTGTTCCTTCTGCCCTAATTCCAGAGCAATCGGGCTGTGGTGTGTTCTAGAAGGATGAAGGACTTTTAGCATTTGGTGTGGTTACTGCAAAGAAAAGGCGAGCAGCCTCGTTCACTTTAAAGGTTTCCAGACCACCAGGAGCACTTCCCGCAGCCACCCTGCTGGCAGGACAGCGGGGACTGTCTGTCTGGAGAGCCCCCAGCAATACAGCCTTCTCCCGTCAGAGGGAGGCCGAGAACGTTGGGAGCTCCTGAGATAATTGGAGCTACTTGAACATCAGTTCCTCTGTGGTTGGCAGAGCGTTTTCCCTCCTCAGGCCTCTCCGGAGGCTGCGGCTCAGCCTGCAGAAGCTCAAGCTTGTCTCCAGTTGAGCAGCTCTGATGTAAGGGACAGAGACTTCCAGATGGGGGGCTGCAGGGGGGACTCCCAGCCGAGGGGTGGTGGTGGGAGAGCAGGGCTGTTTCCCTGTATCAGAGCTGTTACTGGAACTCTGCCCCGGTCACCCGTCCCAGTGACCCACTCCATGCTTGTGGACACCAACGATGCTGGTGTGAATGACCATAGGTTGGTTTTGATTGGATCAGAACCGGTGTGGAGGCACTGGGTGGACAGGGGCAGAGCTCGGGGCTTTGGTGTGCCCCTGTCCCAGCACCCTGCTGCAGTTCAAACGGGGACAACTGGAGGTAAAGGCACAGTTAGGCTGTCGATACTTTGGTTTAGGTGACTTAACTGATGGGTCAGGAGTGTGAGCAGGGAGGGATGGAGCCCACCTCACTGCGGAGGGGAGGAGCCCCATGCTCACTGAGGTGCTCACCTCAGGGGAGTGCCCCATAGATTCACCTCCCCCTTGTCCTTAGTCTAATCCTACACTAACAACCCGCTTTCTGTCTCACCGGTTTTACAGAGCTCACCCAAACGGGTCTGGCTTGTGCTTTGTCAGCTGCTTCCTAAAGCCCTTCTCCATTTCCAGTAAAGTTCTGGAACAACTTGTTAAACCAGGCACTTGTAGGCACCCAGAGCGTGACTCAGGGATGGACCACAGCCCCCGTGAATTCAGCGGGCACAAATGCTGACAAACCAGCCTGGTGGCCTGGTGAAGCACAGGGTTTTAGGCACAAAGCAAAAAGCAGCAGATGTTCCATACGTTGACTTCAGGAAGAATTTTACACTGGCTGTGCTGAGCCTAAAGATGTGACCACATGGGAGAGAGAAACCAGTGAGATATCAGTTGGACTCGATGATCTTAAAGGTCTCTTCTAACCAGATGATTCTGGGATAATTGTCCCTCCAAGGCGAGTTCTCAGTGGTTGTCAAAACGGAAGGATGTAGTGAAGGGTTTAAGCAGGCGTCTGTTGTGACACCAGATCTTATTAATTACCTCAGATAACAGCCTGGATGATGAACAGCCATGAGGTGCCTTATTACACCTGGATGTTGTACCACTTCGAGCACCACCTTTATGAGCAGTGAGCCACACAAAGACGGGTGAGGGAATGGGGTGGGTGAAGATTCTCAGAGCTAGTTGTCCTCTACAACTACCTGAAAGGAGGTTGTAGTGATGCGGGGGTTGGACTCTTCTCCTATGTGAAAAGTGACAGGACAAGAGGAAATGGCCTCAAGTTTCCTTCAACCAGGGGAGGTTCAAGCTGGATATTAGGAAAAATTTCTTCACCAAAAGGGTTGTGAAGCCTTGGAACAGGCTGCCTGGGGAGGTGGTGGAGTGCCCATCACTGGAAGTGTTTAACAGACATGTGGAGGTGGTGCTGAGGGACATGGTTTAGGTACCCTCGCAGTGCAGGGTGAACGGTTGGACTCGATGATCTTAAAAGTCTCTTCCGACCAGATGATTCTGTGACTCTGTGTAATGGAGATCAAACCAACACCAGCAACGCACCACGCAAACACTGCCCTGGAGCGTATGAGCCAGGGTGCAGCCTCCCAGACAAGCTGGAGGGACAATATACAATGCCCAGGTAGGGACAATGTACATCAAAAAAGCAGATGAAGAGAAAAAAATCCACAGGAGGTCAGTGAGGATGCTGGGAGGCAGAGGAAACGTGAAGGAAGGCTGAAAGAATCGAGTTGATGTGGCCTGCAGACGGGAAAGCCAGAGCGAGGAGGGGAAGGGAAACTGCAGTCATCGAGCGTCCACGAGGTGCCTTCACAGAGAGCTGCGGGCACAGCAAACAGGGCGGGACAGAAAGGATTTCAGCTCAGACACAGAAGCTTAAGTGGGGCTCTTGGATCAGGCGGGGGTAACAGTGTGCCAGCCCAGCCTGCTGGGGGATGGATGGTGCAATCTCCATCCCCGAGGTCTCTGAGAACAGGTTCCATGAACATCTGTCAGGACAGGTATTGTTGATCCTCCCGGATCAAGATAAACAGTTTGATTTCACTGAACTGTGGGCAGACCTCTCGCTGGTGGCGCAAAGTGGAGGTGGAAGCTTCTGCCAGTGTTTGCCGGCAGGCACCGGGGTCTGAACCACTGCCTGCGAGATGCCAGCTCTAGAGCAGCACCTTTGGTCCAGGCGGAGGAGAAGGCTCCAGCGAGAGACAGAGAGAAAGGAAAGCCATGGGACTAGGTGGGGGAATGTCTTTTGTGTTCCCACCCCCACACCCCAGGAGTTTAACTCTCAGCATTTAAGGCCAGTTTGCTGGCAAGAGCAAGCGGCTTAATAAGCTTCAGGCAGCTTTGGAGCTCTGAAAAAGAGCTGGAAGGAGCCAGGGAGTGGGGTGGGTGGAGAAACCACCCTTC
>NW_010392152.1:0-1343 GCF_000710305.1 Buceros rhinoceros silvestris | reverse complement strand
CAGGAGACATTTTTAGCCACATCTTTTACTTTGGCCCCCACCTAAGCTACGTTACAGCTGTGTTGCTGCTGTGCTGGCCATGTCCTGGATCGCACACGGCTAGGAAAGGCGCAGCAACGTCCCCAGGGGTCGCAGAGGCCCTGGGGGACAGCGCAGGGCAGCAGCCTCGCTTCAAACCCAGTGAATACGTTACTGGGATTTTAGTCTGAGTGCATGATGGTGTTCCCCAAGGCAAAGCATCCCTGGCGGGGAGGAAGATGATTTTGCTGGACTAGCAGGAGTTGGGAGGATAGAGCAGAAAGAGCGAGGTGGTCAGGAGCAGCTCTGTCCCCTTCTCCCACCTCCTGACAAAGGTGAGCTCTGCAGAGCGTGAGCAGTTCACTGGAGAGCAGGGTTTGGACAGAAGGCCGGGCTCCTCCTGTGCCTGGGGGACTACTTCTTGGGTCTCAGCCCATCTTGACCCCACATGCAGCTGAGCAGGGAAACCAGAAGACTCTAGGGCAGAAGATGCTTTCCCGAGCTCAAAGCACAAGAGGAAGGAAAAATCTTGGCCTTAACATGAGGTGAGAGAAACAGGTATGAGTTGAGCTGGGGGAGAAAGAAGAAAAAATTAAGGCCAGAAGGGGGGCAGGCCCTGTCCCAACCTCTTTCTCCTGCTGCACTTGCACAAAGAAGGACTGGCAGCTCCTGGAGGCACATCCAGTGTGTGTTCAGCACTTGAGGTGGCTCTGTCACCACCTTTGAGAGAAGCACGGAGAAGCTTGAGTAACGATGGAGCCAGCACAGAGTCCACATGCTGCTGTCTAGTGCTAGGGCATCCAGCTCTTCCGTCAGCAGATCTCAACTCATAAAGGAGGTCAGCGTTACTCCTGTTACACGGATGAGGAAACAAGGACTCCTGCAGGTGAAGGCACTTGCCCAAGTCATGCAGTGGGCTGGAGAAAGCCCCACCTCACTGCTCTAATTCCTGGCATGTCTGTCCCAACAGCTAGGGCTGTAAGTCCGCTGGAGTTAAGAGGTGTGATCGCAAACAATGTGCTGGAATGAACAGCAGTGGCTAAGAAAGGAGGAAAGAAAATGTGGAGAAGAAAAGGGATGATGTCCTGGGTATCCTGGGAAATACAGGAGGAAGTTATGCCCTGTGCTGGCCCGGGAAGAGGTTCCAGTGAAGGCATGAGAAGTTTGCAAGTAGCTGCTCGTGTGGGAGGAAAAGTCCTGGGTGAGGATGAGAAATCCGATAAAACTGCTCGGACCAAGTGCCGGCCCTCCAGGGGCCTCCCCGAGCGCACGGATGGCAGAGGGAGGAGAGCAGATGGTTGGGCACCCCCGGCCGATGGGGCTGC
>NW_010392151.1:9473-11741 GCF_000710305.1 Buceros rhinoceros silvestris | reverse complement strand
TCCCACCCAAAACAATCCCACCACTGCAACAAATCTAGAAGATAATCTCCAGCAGTTTTCATGCAGCCCTGGAAGAGCTCCCACGCATTTCTTTTCCTCTTTGTCCCCTAGGCTCTTGCTATGAACAAGCCCTGGTTTGCAGAGAGGCCAGTGTGGCTGCCAAGAAGCTCAGAGAGGAAAGAAACACTGTGAGTCTCTCTAGTCTCTTGTCACTGGGGTCATTTGAGGTTTCGGTGCCCTCTCTTGCAAATCTGTTCTGGCGGGCAAAGGCTTCCCACATCTCCCACTGCATCAGTTTGTCACACAGGGGAGCTGGGCCACCTGATGCATGCACAGGATGGAGCCAGTAATCTGAGATGTGTCAGGAAGCTGCTGCAAGAGGGGATGAAGCTGAAGCCCAACCTGCTGGAGACCACAGATCTGCTCCTAACACAACGTGAGAAATGGCCTTGCTGCTCTGTGATTTCCTGAACACACAGCTTGCCCAAAGAGGCTCTCATCTGTCATATATAATGGGAAGGCTGAGGTCTCGTATGAGGGGGAAGAGCTCTCCACTCAGAGTTGAAAAAACCTGGGTTTTTCTACATCCCTCTCCTCTTCCAGCTAAAGGCACTTGTAGGGAGTCATGGGAGAGAGCTGGAGGAATGAGAAACTGAGATATCTATTCAGGTATTTCTTCACTTAACCCAAAAGCCTTCCTGCGTTCTTTCCAAACTGTCTGAAAGTGACATATAACCCTCTGAATTTGAAACTCCTTGGGAAATTTGCATGTGCTGCTCCTGCCAGCATGCTACGTTAACTCATATATCACTTGCTTAATGATTCAGGAATTTGACCACTTTAACTTGGAGCAGATAGTGAGTTAGAGACAGGAAGGTTTAACTCCCCATCTGCGTTTCTGTACACTCAGTCATCCACAAAAGTGCTTGATTTCTGCACTAGCCCAAAGGCAATCTTGGCTGTTTCAATTACGAAGAAAGGAAGTATACACATTTAGGAGCCCTCAGAGAGACAGACATGGGTTGATGCTGGCAGAGAATATCTAGCACTGCTTACAGTCATAAGTAGGGAGATGGTCTTGCTCCCCTTTCACAGAGGAATACTGCTTCACACCTGCACTGAGGTGCCCATCACCAGCCCTGTGCAGGAGAGGGTGCCTTAAGAGCTGGGGCAGGACCCTGGGTTGTTGAGATGCTTGCCTATATTTGCTTCTCTGCTTTCTGCATGGTAGCTATGGGGGTGCTAGCAGCCTTTCCAGTTCCAAGACTGGAGCCTAGGAGATAGACTAAGTCTCAGCTTAGACAATAATCTTTCTAGGGAATACGGCTGCAGAAATTCCTACAGAGTTTTCTCAGGAGAAATACCGTCTAAGTTAGATTCAGACTAACAGCCTAACACTTGTTCCTCTCTAAAAGCAAAAAATGCCCAAGGCATTTTTCTTGTGCTTGTGCAAAGGCACTGATCACAAACCTGTATACAGCACCTCGTTCTGGGTCCCTTCTGCGGGGAAAAATCATTAAGCAAAAGCTCACACATACACCCAGCAAAAAAGGCAAAAGATGAAAAAACATTTGTGTGCAGAGGGAACAGTCGCAGCTGTTTCAATTTACGAGACAAGAAATTGTATTTCAAAGACAATACAGGAATTTTCTCCTTTGAGAAAATTATTAACCAGAATTTGCAATAAACTCCACACCATTTATATGCCCCTAAACTGAAGGGCCCTGATAGAGATTATACTGCATTCTATGGGGCTCTGCCCTGCGAAAAAGAGCACACAAGCCTCATACCTTGCCATCCCAGAGGTCTGAATCACCTCTCTTGTTTTTTGACCCATCATCCTTCTGCACCCTTTTTCACCCCTTCTTCAGTTCACACACCTCTTTTTGTCTTTTTATTTCTTACTTTTACCCTCTCTCCCTCCTCCTGTTCCCCTATTATTCTCCTTTTTATCTTCCAACCCCTTTCTCTTTCCACTCGTATATCTGTCTAAAAGACTGAAACCTGACTGTAACTCAACTGAGCTATCACAATGACAAAAAACATGCATGGAGGAACAGTGTATTGGAGAAACATCTAGGAGAAGAGTTCTTATCCTTGCAGCTTTGTTTTGCTTTTATGGTTGTCTGTTACATGGCAAACACATGTGGCAATTGCTCCAAGAAATACATTGCCATATCCCACCACACAGCTGGAAAAGATGTCAATCTTCTACTTTGAAGCTGTAGGTGATTCAGCTGGGGGGGGGGGGGGGGGGGGGGGAAAAGA
>NW_010392151.1:2190-9409 GCF_000710305.1 Buceros rhinoceros silvestris | reverse complement strand
GGGGGAGGGGGGGGAGGAAAGAAGGAAAAAATCCCCCCACAACTGATGGAGTATGCTACAGCTACAGAGAAATCACAGGGAGCTGTTGGCAGCAAAGAACTTTACTTATGGAAGCAAGGCTGTTGGAAATTTCCTTGAAGATGACCCACTGAGGATGTGTTTGATTTGAACTGGTAAGGGCCTGTGTCTATTCGCACTTGAGGACCCTGGTGGAAAGCTCAAGGCTAATTAAAAAACTTTTGCATATACCAGCTTTGATGCTCAGGACATTTGTCAGCAAGAAGACAACAGAAGATATCATGGTGGTGTAAAAGAGGGAGTAAGAAGTAGAGAGAGAATGTCAATCCAGAAATCCTCTGTATGCCTGCTCTTAAAAAGGGAAAATTTAGTGTGGAACACATATCCATGTTTCACTCTCACTTGTTGACAAGGAAGCAAGTAACTTAAGGAGGTAATAGGTTACCTATGAAGGCAAAACAATAAATCAGGCGGTTATATAAATATAGGGCACTATCTTCTCTCTAGGCACTAGCCTCTCATTGCTGGAGGAAAGACAGTGGCCTATGAGGATCACTGCCCTTTTTCTGGAAAGGCTGCTCTTAGACACATCCTCTGTGTCCTGTTGCTTTCTGCTTCTATCTCACAGTGTCTCAACACACACTTTTCTATACATACATTAGCATCTGGTCAACTTATATAACACAATTTGTGTGCACCAGCCCAGAAATGAAAGTATAACAAGCATTGCAAAACTGATATTGTCCTCATTAAAAAGAGAAAAACCCTCCTTCTCCAAGTAGTATCTGTGTAGTAGTACCTAGTACCTATATATCCCTTTTGGACAATATATGCTCTTCCATAATACAATGGAAGCAATAAACAAGCCGTTACGTAAAACAAGAAGAGCCTTCCTAATAGGGCAGTGAGTGTTTGGCATGCGGTCATTGATTTAAACATCAGCCAAACAGGAAATGATTGAAAGATGAGAAAATGCCTGGTCTCACTCAAGAGCCCAATCAACACATTACTAAAACCTTCCACAGTTTTTGCACAATAAGTCTCTGGATAACTCCCACTGAGGACAGTCCAAGGCGTAGGGCGGAAAGTGTTTGACCCTGCCACCCGAAACCTCTCCATTAGGAAAAGACTTCAGCTTCTAGTATTTTCAGTCTTGTGCTTTTCCTAGTACGTAAGTCATGGCATAAATTAGGCAAGAGCTTGGTCTGCTACAGCAAGCAATGATTAGTACCCACACGAGTAGAGGGACAGTCTAGTCTAGGATGAGGGCAGCAGCAAAAGCAGCTGCTATTCAGCACTATAAAAGCAGCCTTTTTCTATTTCCATTGCATGTTCCAACCTCCACTGGTCAAGGATACCTCCTTCCTACCCTGAGATACCTACATGTGCTCATAAGCCTCTCTATAGCCAACTCACAACCCTGTGTCAAACAGGCTTACGATGAACCACTCAGGGTTTTGAGGTTGAACAAAAACAAACTGGAAAAAATACAGCATACAGGAGACAGTCTTTAGAATGAGCATTATATGAGTCTGACGTGGAAGTAACTGAGCATCTTACTGATTTGTACAATGCTGCTTCTCTCTCAACTCACATGCTTTCAACCAGCTGACTGAACTGTCTCAGGAGACTCCCTGGTTCGGGGTTCACCTCCATGCAGCTCTTCCTGTTCATCTCCTCCTAGTAACCAGCCTTTCTTTTCCAATTCCCTCAGTATGAATAAGAATATCTCTGCAGGGAAAAGTCATCTTTCTCTGCAGTCCTCAGTTTAATACTCTGACATGGCATCAATATCCTGCTGCTATCTCTTCCTTTTAATTAAGTTCTACCTCTGCCTTTTCTTCCCCTTCTCCCTAAGTCATTCAGTTTTCCTCTTCTTTCTGCCATGCTTTACCCTTTCTGGTGTGGTTTGGTTTTCTCCCTTTCCCTTTCCTCCTCTCCTGGAAACTCGCCAGCAATACAGCAGAAGGGAGCACACCGAGAAAGGTTAGGCAAACACAACATTATTACCAGAATCAGCAACATATTGCTCATTAAACATTTAAAATCAACAGTTGCTGGTTTGATCTGCCAATACTGTGAGAAATGCCAGTTTTAGCTCAAGGTGCCTCTTGTTTCCAAAATGGCTTTATTTATGATGTGGGAGCTGGTGGCTGAGAGAACAAAACCCTACCTCCAGCGGCCAACAACACCTAAGCTACAGGCGGCTCCATGGAAAGTTCCCCAGTGAGCACCAATTGCTTCTGCCTCCCCATCGCCCCCGCTGCTTTCCAGAAACAAATGGATGTGTAAGAGCACAGAAATGTGTTTGCAGGAGATAAATTATTTATCTGAAATTTACTGTTGTGAAGTCAGCGTAATTCTCAAATCCGCAGACATATTTTATGCACTGATAGGATGTTTCAAACAGGGGCATTTGGATTCGTTTCTTCCCTCCTCCTGCAAGTATTAACACAATAATGCCTTACCTGGAAAAGAAAAGAGCTGGTGCTGAAGCTGGAAAGGCAGAAGAATAATATGCTTGTAGTTTTGTATTGTGTCCCAGTAAAGTTCTGTTTCTTGATAAACAAACCCACATAACACTCCCTCCCCCACTCCCTCCAGCCTCTGTGATACTTGCCTTTATTTGTTCTCCCTGGCCTACAATGTTGATGCATTTGGTAGTTGGACAAGACAAGCTTTATGCCATACCAGGTACAAACATCACTACTATGGGCAAATCCCAGAGCCTTCCAGCTCTGCTAGTGTCCTCTCCCTTGCCCTGCAGCAGCCCTTGCTCTCCCAAACCAGGTCAAAGACAGATCACTCATATATCCAAGCACAAACCCACATGCCTACCGCTATGTGGGCACTCTCCTTTCTTCTGCTGGCTTCTGGGACATTTCTGCATCAATCAAGGCCCATCAAATGTCACATTATTTCAGGAGTCCCTTGGAAAAAACAATTTTAGGGATTTTTTCCAATTATTCTGAAGGGAACAGAGCTGGGTCCTAGATCTGAATGTAAAGATCTATTCACTCTAAATAGTACTTGTTCAAAGCATAAAAAATAAGATTGCCCTCTGCTAAGGCAGGAATAAAGACGTCAATTATAAACCACAGATAATCAGCCCTACATTTTTGATAAGCTATTGCCCACTGAACAATAACAAGTCCCGCAGATGCGTGCAGGCACCCTTCGCTTAAAGTCACTCAGAATGGAAATTAATACGGCCTGGCCATGTCTTTCCCTTTGTTCTGCATTGATGTATTTAAACAGTACATGCTCAAAGAGAAGCCAATGGCTTGCTCAAGGCTCTAGTAAATCCAAAAGACAGCAGTAAAGACTGCAGTTTCCCAGGCTATAAGTGAGCATTTTTGAGAAATCAGATGGAACGCTTCCAACAATCCACAGTTCCTGCAGAGAGGTCCCAAAAGCTCCTCATTTTAACAATAATTCTGTAAGTGGATGCTCTCCCCACCTGCCACTTAAGAAGCCTAATCACATACCAGATCCTCCGTCAGAGTTGGCCACTGCACAGCAAAAGAAAAGTTGGCAGTCATTTTCACTGAAACATAGCCTAAGCATCCTGAAATGCTGCCACTACAGTTTTCAGAGGAAAAAGAAAAAAAAAGTCCTTTTGATTTAAAACCAGTAACTCTCCTCCTTGCATCTGGCATCCCTTTTGTTTGTTAAACCAAACAAACACCTGACCTATGGCCAGATAAAAGATGCTGGATTTTCACTGATAGGAGCAAACCTTCACTGTGGCTGCAAATGGGTATTTTTGTGCACTGACTGATATTTATTGGGAAAGATGGAGCCCTTCTTTCCACCCTTTCTGAGCTAATTACCAGTCACGGCTGTTGACAGGACTGCAGGCCCCTGCTCAGGTCAACCCAAAAGACCATACTCTTACTTTCTGTGACAGCAACTGATGGTGAAAAATTACTGCTGCATTAACCCAGATATGAGGCACCCATTGGAGATCCCAGACCACAGCCCCATTATGGTTCAGCACCGTGGATCCAGACAGACCTGGGCCCCACCTGTCAAGTGATTCTCAAAGAGTGAGGCAGGCTGTGAGCCACCTACTCATCTTAAATAGAAATGAAAAGTCAAGTTAACCCAGATAAGGAAGTGCCTATGGGTCACACTCCAGCTTTCTGAGCCAGAACTGTATCAGAACAGCCCTCTCACTTCATTATAGGCATCAAAACAGAGAAGCAGGTTTTGTTAACCAGCCAACGACTTGACTGAGAAATAACTGTAAAGAAAGGATAGTACACCTGTATCTCCTGGAACTGAATAAAGCACAACTTGCAAAAACCCACCTTAAACCTGGAAGTAACCCAAACCCTTCTGTAATGAGAGCACAGGTGATCTAAGCTCTAGGTATGCCAGATAATTTAAACAGAAACAAAGGAAGTACCATCCATTCTATGCATGGTACCATGACCTGAGGACTGAAGAGAGAGAAGCCCCACAAAACAGCAGTATGCCCTTGCTAGAAACCCAGCAGTGGTGAAATGGCTTGATCAAGTTACAATATAGTTGTAGCTTTAGGCAGTCCAGTGATTTAACCATTTAATTGTCTGGAATCATTGTCCTAAAGTGAGTGTTCAATAAATTTGCTCCTTTATTAGGCCAGGAAGCTCCCTGGGTCCCTGCGGGTTACAGCAGCCAGCAGACCCTATGCTCCAAAAGCGATGCTGCATTGCAGAACTGCATCAGTGTCAGAACATCACACAATCTCCTCCCGAGAGGGTTTGCTGAGGGCTTGATCCTTCAGGCCGCAGGTCTCCATAGATGCTTCTTTATCCGAACAAAGTGCGATAGTTGTGAAGGGGTAACTTTTTATGAATTTAGTTAAAGCTTTCTCATATCATTTCAAGACTATTGTGTTTCTGTCAGTACAGGGAGATTGATAATAAAGTAAAAATCAAAATAAGCCAGCCATGTGCACTCCTATATCAGGGTTAATTTAAAAATTACACCTTTGGTTAAATAGGTGCAACTTCGTTATGTTGCCAAGCCCAGAGCTCCCTTTATAAGAATAGGTAGCACACCAAAAGCTATTTTCTTATGAGAAACCCCAGAAATAAGTTTCAGGCCTCAGAGAGAAGGATTAATTTGCTAGTAATGAAAGTGACACACAGGGAAAATGTAAAATCAATCTTGTGTTTAAAGGCAGAACAACACTGGCTCCACTTCCATTTTTTTCTCTTTTTCCCTCACTTTCCTCCCCTCTCCCCACAGTGGCTTGTTACCGCCGAGCATACATTATGCACATTACCCACAAGCCTCTGCTCTGTTTAAATTAAAAAAAGAAACAGCGTTTTTAATCAATCTATTTGCACTCTTCTGCCACAACTCACAAAAGCAGTTTGATTTCTTTTCATTGCTCTCAAGAGAACTGAACACAGATGACTAAAAAAAAAACCCAGTGCAAACTAGTAATAATAACAGCAATAGTAGTAATAATAATGACCACCCACCCCCAAAAAAGAAAAAAAAAAAGGAAAAGAGAGGCACATTTAGCCAGTCCTTGAGCAAAACACAGACTACATTAGAAAAATTACAGGTTGAACTTAACTAAATCTCAGTGATCTGGCTTCTTCTGACCTTGGACATCCCTCCCTCGCACCACCAACAGCTAAGATGAACTTCAATACAGCAGAGGGACTTTTCAATCCTTTAAAAATCGGATTGCCTGTCTGCACCTTTTCTCTATTTCCTGGCAATTATGCTACATGCACATTTGGAAATGAAGTTGTTCCCAGGAATTCAGACCCTGTCTTGGGTTTCATATACTCTACGATTCAAATGTAAAACTAAAAATAGCAAGAGAAATGTTTAGCTGGTTTTGCCCATAATGAATCACAGCCATAATTAATTCTACCCTTCAGATCTAGAGAATGCTAATTCTTTCATTCTTTCTCCAGTAAGGCAACAGGAGAAAAAGCAGACTATCACTTAAAAAGACTGTATCATGCTGAGAACTCCTGCTCAGTTTTCTATCCATGAACAATTTTACACGGTAAACACCTTTTTCTCTCCCTTTCTTCTGCAGGTGAAGAGAAAAGAAGAATAATTCAGCCAAGAAGGAACCTTGAAACAGAACCAGGAGCTCTCCATCACTAGGCCCCTAATGGGAGATCTTGTAGCCAGAGAAAATAGTTCCTTGCTGCAGCTGCTCATCCGCCTCCTCTACCACCCTAAGGCAGCACCCCTCTTCAGCACCTGAAATGCTTCACACTATCTATATGCTAGATGTGTGTACATATGTCATGCTTCCAGACCTAAATATTCCCCAAGTCTCCCGCATTTTAGATTCCCAGACTTACTGTTCCAGCAGTAAAGATCCTGCCAACGCGGTGATACGTCTTTCAGCTCCAACCCAGATACATAACTTGTCCCTTTCGGCCATATGAAAGACATACACGGTACATTAATGCTAAATTATATTCACAGTTCAAACTGTGAACAAGATTTACTATACAAAGAGGTAAAGCCAGGGACCATATGCGAGATACAATCTAGATGCTAGTTCAAAAATGAAACACACAAGTATTTTGGGTTGTCAACACCTCAGGGTTTGGTTTATACTTAATCTTTAACCAAAATACTGCCATTTTCCCCTGCAGGTTTAAAAATGGAAAAGAGAAAAGGAAGATACTGGTTATCTTCCTAATTGCTTCTTTGTAGCAGCCATCTGCATAGGAAATAATGCTAGCATTTGCCATGGGCTTTGAGAGAATTAGATGCTCTCTGCACAGAAAGTCACTGTTCCTCTGGATGGCTAACTCCATTAGGCTATCTGGAAAATCCCGGGTGAGTAGCAACTCTCAGCAGTGCTGGGAAAAGGAAATGAAAAAGAGTATGATGGTCTAACGGTATGCTAAAGAGTACTGACTGCCCTCAGTGTGGCAAGTACTCTTGGAACTATGGGAAGCAGCAGTTTGGAACAGAAAGGAAATGGACAGGGTGAGTGCAACACACACAAGTGCATTGCAGGGAATCTCCCAATTCTTGCTATCAATGTGTGGCATTACAGGCCACAAATGCATGATTTCTGGCAGACATAGAGAAGAAAAGGAAGTGCTTGGGGAGTTTTCAAGTCTGGGCTGTGTTTGGATACACGGATGAGCCACCACTACTACACAGCAAGAGCTGCGATGTTTTCCAGCCAGGGAGCAGAAGGTGCTGTGCCACAGAGCTC
>NW_010392151.1:0-2080 GCF_000710305.1 Buceros rhinoceros silvestris | reverse complement strand
TGCTGAAGAGACCTAGAGAAAAAACTTGCTGTAGGTAATCAGGAAAAGCATCAGCCTTGCCATGCTTAGAGCACGCTGTAAGAGGGTTCTCTTCACATCACTTTTTCTCACGTAATAGAGCTAAAGCACCAGGTTCTGCCAATATGCACTGGGGGAAAGAGAGCTATCAGCTGGTGTAAGGGAGATGTGGGAGCAGCAAGTTTAGGCTCAACATTAAGGACTTTTGACCTGGTCAGTGTAAACCACAGGCAGTTGATGGGTGGCAAATCTAGACCACAGTGCAAACGACATGCAGGTCTGAATGATATGAACTTGCCAACGGTGGGGAAAGCTTCTGTAAGATGAAATTATAGCGATGGGCAAGTTCATGTTTTTCGAGGTGGCTAAAACTGCACCAAACAGTACTTAGTTTTAAGATGCTAGGTCCATGAGCCCTGAGGTCCAGCCAGCCAACCACTCTGTCTGTGTTACCAACACTGTGGTGCAAAAGGAGCAGATTTACAGAGTAAAATGGTGATGGACACCTGCTGTTTACACTATATAGGCTGCAGAGATTTACGTGGAACTAGAACTATTCAGACCCCATGGGCTGGCCACCATTAGCAGCAGGTGGGTCTATGCATCCCCTGGTTAGCTTCAAAGACGGCATATGCCCAGAGACCTTCCTTCAATAGGAACCAAAGCAAGGAGATGACTGGAAGATATGTTTCCAGGGCATGCTCAGGATTCAAATGCTAATGTATACATACACCATCCTGTATGTTGCACTGCACTTAATAAGTGATACATTTCAACATATAAAACATGATACAAAATCAATTCCCTTTGTAATTATTTACGCCCAGGGTGGAGAGTTCAGAGACCGGTCAATACTTCACTGTGCCATATTCAAAAAGAAACCTTACCACCTCTACTTAATGTGCAGTAAAATCAGATCGGTTTCCAAGATCCTTACTTTCTTCTGATTCTGGACCTCCTCAGTATGACCTACCTCACTGATTCACACTTCATATGCCTACTACATTCCAGTGATTGCTGTTAAAGTCTATTTAACAAGAATAAATATTGAGCATAGCAACTCAATTATTCTGCAACCTCCTTGTCCAAAAATTTTTCAGAGCAGACATTCCCATCATCCTCTGCCTCAGGAACTTCATTCTCTCTGCTTTAAAAAATCCTGGTTACAGACAGAAGACCGTTTGTAAAAGTGAGATGGAAGAACAAATTCCCATCGTGATTCACTAATTTTTCAAGGCAAGGAACGCTTTTCTCAAGTGATGGAAACACATGGAGTTCATCAGAGAAGACTCCATCTGCCTTGTCCATCACTCCCAGTAGAAACAATCCTGCCATTGGAAACCAACTATTTCTGCTGGCAATGCGCAATGTGAAAGAAAATCTCGTTCACCCTTTGTTCCACTGGGTTTGTGAGGCTAAGAGAAATAGGCACTTGTTAACATCTGTAATGTAAGGAGATGGGACTCAAATAGAGAGTGAGTATGTGAGTATGTCTTCACATAGTAAAACAATATTAAAGGATAAATATCAGACCAGGTACTATTAGGATTTCCTATAAACTATAAATCCTTTAGGATCTCCTAACCAAAGACAGAACTCCCACCTTCCACTCAGCCTAGGTTTATCATTGTCTCACTGAGGTGCAGGACAACCACAGGCCAGTGGGCCTCTGTTTCAGTAGCCTTAATCCGCCCCAGCATGCGTAACTGGGTCCAGAGTAGCTGGGAGTTTGCCTGCTCTACTAGGAGCAGGAAGTAGCCTGCATGCTCCTCTTATCTGGCTCCTGGAAGCTCTGGAAGAAAGGTTTCAGCAGCAAGAGCTTCAGCTGTCTCCTCAAGATTTTTGAGCAGCAGGTAGTTCAAACAGAATGCTCAAGTCTGAGGTGTCTATGGTGTCAGGGTTGAACAAGAGAAGGATAGGAAATGCTCTTTAGTGCACGGACATGTGAAGACTTTGGGTTTCATTTCCTAGTGAAGAGATATTATTGCATTTATTTAGAAACGTGAATCATGTTTATACATATATATACATCTACAAAATAGATAATAATATATTTTACATA
>NW_010392150.1:534-859 GCF_000710305.1 Buceros rhinoceros silvestris | reverse complement strand
CTCCTGTGCACATTCAGTGCGTGTGCGTGTTCATGTGTGTGCGTGTTCGCGTGTGTGCGTGTGTATGCATCCCGAGCTAGCTGCGCTTGTTTCCGGGTAACCCTTCCCCCGACACCCAGCTCCCTAGTAAGCTGCTGCCTTGTCCTGACAAGTCCGCTTAAAGGCAAGACTATTTAGCATCGAGCAGCACTTGAGCGATAGGATACAGCCGTCAAGGTAGGACGTGGGGTGTGCGAAGACAATTTGCCTCAAAATCCCCCATGAGCAAAGAAAATGCACAACACGGCTTTCGATGCGAGTTACTCTAAAGGCTGGCGAGGGCTGG
>NW_010392150.1:0-316 GCF_000710305.1 Buceros rhinoceros silvestris | reverse complement strand
GTTTGGTTCCCCCGCACCCCGGCTGCTCACTAGCTTGCATTTCTGTTCAGCCGTACCCCAAAAGATGAATCACTCGCTATTGTCCCCGCACCTCCTTCGCCCTTTGCTTGGGGTAGGTGGTGGGGGGTGTAAATGATTCACGACTTCACAAGACTTAATAAGCCGTGCCGAGGAGCCCGGCGCGGGTCAGCACAGCCGCAGTGTGCTCGGCGCCGCGTTTGCCCCCCACCCCTGCACCCACCCTGCCCTCCACCCTTCGCTTAGGAGAGCCCCCGTACATTGATAGCACCGAGTCCAGCCACGCTGCCTGCCCGCC
>NW_010392149.1:752-1427 GCF_000710305.1 Buceros rhinoceros silvestris | reverse complement strand
GTTCCAATCACACAGCTATAACACAGCAACACACCTTTGACCTCCACTGCTTATTTTACAGAAAAAAGTGGTACTGGAGAACTAACCACAGGCCATCTTTCTGAACGCCTGCAGCCTTTACAAGAGCGTAACCAACTCTGAGCGCTCGGCAGGTCACCACTGGGAGGCTTCAGGCGCTCCACAGTTCAAACACGGAAACATTCGCTTCAAACACAAGACCTCCAGCAGACTTCGAGGAAATATTTGTGTGTGTTGTTTTAGACCTACAAGAATAAAGTCAGCGTTTCCATTACCATGAGCATCAGTAGATAAAAAAATAAATCAGTGAACTGCCACGACACTAGCCAGAACATCGGGCAAGTCTTCAGGGTACTCGTATTCTGGAAGCAACATACTGCCCATGCCGCTGCTCGGCACATGGCCCGTGCGGACGGCGAGTCTCATCTTGAGGACAAGCACAGAATTCTGCAACGCCTTTCATCACCATCCCGGTGAAGAACCAAGCAGGGAGTTTCTGTCATTGCCTAACCAACACCCACACAGGCGACTAGCCAGCGCGCTCCCGAGCGTGCGCTGGGCCACGCTGCCGAGGCAACGGCTGCAGAGCAGCACAGACACCACCCTGCAGGACACGGAAAAGCGCCTACCGCACCGAAGGGTTCCCGCTGCCTCTCA
>NW_010392149.1:0-385 GCF_000710305.1 Buceros rhinoceros silvestris | reverse complement strand
TAGGTCTGGCCGGTAGCCCTTACCCTGCAGCTGGGTTCTGCTATCTGCACTTCACTTCTCTGTGCTGCAAGTGGAGGATGTTGTTGCGCGCTAGATCCTGAGCGGGTACTGAAGCGTCGCACTCCCCACGCGCCACGGGAACAGCTTCCCTGCAATGAGAAAAGATTATCAGCAAAGAAGAGGGGATCACGGTCACCGAGGGACCGTGTCACGTAAAGGCTCGGTAAAGGAAGCAGAGTCACTGGGAACCAGAAAGAGACATTCTGATGCCTAGAAAGATGGTCAGAGCTCGAAGAGCGAAGTAACACTCTTAGGAGGAAGGAATCTGTTATTCCAGCAGAGGTTACCAAAAATTAGATGTTGCGGATCCAGCCAAAGGAGATGC
>NW_010392148.1:0-6184 GCF_000710305.1 Buceros rhinoceros silvestris | reverse complement strand
TTTTTTTTTTTTGGCCCACAGGAAACAGAGGAGCTTTTACTCTAATATTAATCTTAATATTTATCATTTACAAAGGAGTAAATTTCTCCACTGCCCTCATTTGGCATCATTTAAATGAACAAATAAGAGGAAAATAAAGTGAAAAAAAAGACTCATCTTTGCATTAGGCTTTTAGATCTTGCTTGTCTAAAAACCCTCATGATCATGGGTTGGCTAAGCCTGGAAAATCACGAGACAGACTCTCCTTAATTAGCTCCTTTCCTTTCCCAAGAGGGAGGGCTTGAGAGAGAACTTAAGGTAGGGATAAGAAAAAAAAAGTTATTCAGCCTTTGTTGAGTTTGGAAACCAAAACTATTTTAATAATAACAACAACAACAATAATAGTAATAATAATAGGAAGATATTTATATACAGAAACAAAATTTGAATCAATTGATAAGGAATCTGGGAGCTCACACCCTTTATGGGCACAGGGAGAAAAGTGCTATGTAGGGGAAACGAACCAGTGCAAAACAGAACAGGGTAGAGGGTAACCGACTGTGTTTATGGAAGCAGTAATGCAGGCTAAAAAGCTGGTAACCTTCACAGAGCCATAGGCATGTGGCTGGAGAGGTGGGAAAGTGGAGGCAGTGGCAGGGCAGGGCAGCAGCAGCAGTTGGAGCCTTTGGTGTCCTTGCCCCAGTGCTTTTCAAAGGAAGTGCTGAAGTATGCCAAGATTAAAGTCCTTTAAGTTTTTAGAAGAAAGAAAAATAGCATAGCCATAAACAGCAACTTTCATCAAAATCCTTTGCTACTTGAAAAGAAAATACACTGAGAATATGAAGAGTCACATTTGCAACAAGTAGCTTACAATCCAACTTTCCAGTGTCACAAACGTATCTGTGTAAGCTCTTGGCAGCACTGCAAATAACATTAAACCTGCTTTAACATGTTTTTGAGGATAATACCTTGCCTGAGAACATTTTAAATATGCTAATGATTTCAGAGGGGCCCAACTTTTGGGCCAGGCCAACCTCATACTTGACTTGCAGCATCCTAGATTATGGTGCCCATTTTGAAGCGTCAGGCAGTTGAGAGTTGCTGTTTGCATCTATATGTTGAGCGTATTCAAGGGCAAAAAAAAAAATAGTAAAATAAAGTAACTGCTGTCTGCAAACAATTCTGGGACTGCAGCCACAAGTAAAATGGCTGATTTAATTCTCTGCAACATAAATCAATTGAGATTGTTCAAGTCAAACCTACTAAACTGATTTTTTCTCAATACCGTAAGAGCAGAATACTATATGGAGTTTCAAAATCTTTTGTAAATAGATGCTATATGGGTATTTATTTTCAGGGAAAAGACAGATTACAACCGATGATAGTAAAAACAAAAGGTTTAAATGTAGCTCCAACAACTCCTACTTCAAAGAAGATGTACTTCTAAAGGGTCAGCAAATATCAATATGTGAGTAAAAATTTTTATGCGTGTATTCATTTACCCATGAAAAACAATGATGGATGTTTTGTAAGTACAGAGCCGCACAATATGGGATTCTGCCACCTATCCTAAATTTCTGACTGTCAGTTAGCAATTCAGTGCATTCCTTCTATGCCACTGGGCTGGCCAATTAAATATAAGTGAAGTAAAAGACTGCTGACAGAGTGCAGATTTTTTAATTACAAAACCTCAGATATACACATAATATTCCTAAACTGCAAGTTAGAAAGAGAAAATAAAGTTCTGGAAGCCAAGAGACTAATGGGAAATGAATTATGATCAAGGGGAAATGTTATTATAGGGCAGTGTAGGGGAAATAAATGAAATTTATCAGAAGTTAAAAATGAATTTTATGAATCTCATTTGGAAATGGCCACATGAGGAAAGACTCTGCACTAATTTGCATATTTTAGCATTTAATACTACTTTTATTTTTATGCAGATTTTCTTTCCACGTTATCCTCACGTACTCTAAGCTGATAGCAATTTTAACAATCTATCTAGAAAACATTTTCATACTTTCGACATGTATTTTATACTAGTACATACGGTCCTAAACTCTCAAACTTCACAGGGAACAATGTGCCATGTGCCATCTTAAGTACAAAAATCCTTTTTGGAAGTGAGTGAAAAACTTTTAGTTTAAGAATCCAAAATTAAAGTTAGTTTTTTCCTATCTTTATTCAGAAGTGTGAACATGTGCACACTAATGCCTATGCAGGCACTTTAGCTGAAGTACCCATCTTTACATGATATTGTAACCGTATCATTGCGTATGTGTTTCCAAATCCTACACATCTTTCAGGTGATAGAAGCATGTTAAATACACCAAATAAGCATTCAGTGACTTTATTTTTTTACCATAAAAATGGGAAAATATTTGTGTATGTATTGTTACCATATTATTAACTATATATGTGCTGGGTAACATTTTAATGCAGAATATGGTCTCAGATTAAAATCATTAGAAATAGATTTTACCTGTTTCCTTTACCACTGAAACATCGATTTACATGACTCTCCCAGTTCTAACAAGTCTTCTTCCTTATTGTATTCTTTCATTTTCTGAATTAAAAATATTTTTAAAATAATTTGACAGTCTATGTTTTTGTTAATAAGATGAAATAAACTAAAATACTATAAAGATTCTTCTCAGTTTTTCAATTTCAGTATACCATTAAAACAAAGACAACTTTACACGAATGCCTTTGTAATTGCATGATTTTAATGTCATTAGTTACTAAATCTGTCCCACTGAGAATCCTTCAGTTATTGTGATTTCACTGCGACAAGAACAAAACAATCAGCTTAAACCCGAAATAATGTGAAACACAGCATATGTCTGCAATAGTCAGACACATGGAAACTTCTGAAATGCTGCAGCATGCATGCACTACCTCCGTGCACTATACACACTCTTTGGAAAATAATTGCAAGTTTACAGTGCCAATTTCTGTTGTAGTCTGGAGCCTCTGATCTGACTTTACAGGCATCATATAGGATCAGCTGATTTGCTTGAGATTACCTCAGAGAAATCAGTGCTCTCTTCTTTTGTTGTTCCGTACTGTAAATCATCTACTTGGAAGAAAATTTAAGTACCACAGAAACTTTGCATTAGCTTTAGCTTTAGCTTCAGTTTTGATTATAAATTTCCTTTGTCTCTCCAATTTTGTGTTTCCTTAATACTGGACAAAATGGAATCAAAACAAGATAAAGTGGCTTAAACATAAGGACTTTAACTTTGATTGTCAAAAAGTTCTCTCCTTTTTTTAATACTCTACAAAAACAAGTCTTCAATCAGCTTCCATTTTTTCTCTAATGTCAGTCATCAATACATTGCTGACACCCCACTATTTTGCCCTTGTAAGAGGTAACAGCCAGCAGAAAGGGGATCTGCCTCCTTTTTCTGTCAGGCATAACGTTTTCCAGACTTCTCCCTAGTTTTGGGGGAAATGCTTCTGCTGAACTCTATTTACCAGAAAAGCAGACCCCCTTTGGCAGAAAAAAAATCCTTAGCTTCTGCATCTTGTCTCTTTTCCTATTCTCAGTGCTCTCTGTGCTCTCTCCCTATTCTCAGCCACCTGTGTGTATATATGTATGTACATATCTAAATTCCATGAATGACTGACATTCTCATACAGTATTTCCAGTGGCTGATTATTGATCTTACTGTTCCTGAAAATTCACTTGTCTCCTGGTCTTAACAACTCATAAAGACATACCAGCTCTCTGCCATACCCTGCAGCATTTTAGGACACTTCTATTATCTTTCACTTCAATTGTTATTGTAAATCTCTTTTTCTGTCCGCAGTAAACAAAGTGTAATGCTTTTTTAAAAAAACATAAATACTGATTGGAGGGAATTTTTTGTTTGCTAGAGATCGATTCTCAAAACAGGATCAATAAGTCTGAGCAGAAATAGGGAAAAAATAAGACAGATAATTAATATGTACGATAGTGTGAGTTTAACTTCTAAGGTGCCATGCTAGATTAAGGGTAATCTGCATA
This sequence comes from Buceros rhinoceros silvestris, assembly GCF_000710305.1. Taxonomy (NCBI): domain Eukaryota; kingdom Metazoa; phylum Chordata; class Aves; order Bucerotiformes; family Bucerotidae; genus Buceros; species Buceros rhinoceros. The sequence continues at coordinate 2,196 of NW_010392148.1, read as the reverse complement.
ATGATCACTCCTCCAACCATTGAGTTTTAAAATAACTTTCTCTTGCTTTCCAGAGCTTTTACATTTAATTGTTATTAAAAGTCTGATGAATTAGTGGGAAGAGAACAGAAAGAAAAAGAGAAAAATAAAGAACAGGAAACAGCTGACAAAAAAGTTCTGGCAACAATAGTAGGAATAAATCTCTGTTAGAGTCAAGTTGCACGTTTCCAGTACTGGCTCTGGATTAAAAGAAAGGAAATTAATGAGAATTTAGCAAGAGGAATAAATTTCAGCAAGAACCCTCTTTAAAGAAAAAACCTGGAAAATATTAAAAACAAAAGAGGACTTGTACAGGGTGATAAGAGGAGATAATGAGGCATATGACGACCTCAGTGAAGTAAACAGGAAATTTCACTAAGATAAGAAAATTAAGATGGAAGAAGTAAAAATGAACATTGTATTTAGAAACCACTGAGTTTGATTCAAAGTAGAATAATAAAGGTAGCATCATTTTTAGCATTTTTAGTTAAATTACATCTTGATAAATATATTTATACTATTCCTGACTTGTCAACAGTAATATAATAAACAATTTGAAGTTTATTTAGTTTTTATAAAAATTACTATAATAAAAATACTTGGATTATAGTTTTAACAGACTTTTATCCCATTCAGATGCATCATTCTTATTACATTATGCTGTGCTATATTATACTATAATATCTTACACTAATACTTTCATTTCATTCAAGTATGTGAGGAGGCTATCAGCTTCTGCACTAATTTCTCCTTCCTCTCCTACCAGAAGTCATGAATGTTAGACTAACAGCTGAGCCCTGGAATAATAGCTTAAAATGAGAAGTAATTATTCTGTGGCTTTCCCAGGTTTCGAATCACGCTTTCTAGTTACTTAGTAATAGTTACTTAGTAAACCTTTTTTGATGTACAACAACATCACATATCCACATTGATGTCATGTCTACAAAAATGTTAGGAAATTTCATAAAGCCCTTTATTAGCATAAAAAAGTTTGCAGAATGTTTTCCAAAACCTACTTGTTTTGTGATGGCATCTAAAATAGTCAATAAGCCTCATTAGTTTTACCTTCAGATGTACAGCACTCATTTTTTCTAAAAGTGCCAATCAATGATTTCCAAAGATACTACTGTTTAAGTTTCCAATTTGTCATGTTCACTGCTTTCTCCATTTGTGAGTGTGTGTGTAACATTATCTTGAGAAAACTGCTTTTTAGGAGAAATAGTTTGGAGAGGTTGTAAAGTATATTATATTTCTGAAATTTTAAGTGGTCAACACAGCTGAACATCTTTTTTTTTTTGTTAAATCTTCTCACAGATTAGAGACTGTTTTTGTAACACAAGAATAAAAATTTCTCTTTGCCCAGTTTGACATTTTGTGGTGTATGAGCAGAGAAGTAAAACAAAAAATACCTGAATATTTCTTCATCAAATTTGGGATATATATGCATGTTTCTATGTATTTAATATCATAATATGCAGAGACAAAGGCACAGAGTGGTTTTGGTTATCAAATGTAGGTCTATCCTATACATCAATTAAAAAAAAGATCAAAAAACTTACTTGTATAAATAACTTTCAGGGAAGGAAAAAACTTTCAAAGTGAGTTTTGTAATGCAGGATATTTAGGAAGTGAGGTTTTTAAGACCTTTTCCATTTAAAGGGAGTCTGAATATTAACTTAATTAAGGCTAAATGTACAGACACCTATCCTGAAGACTTAATATTCTATAATGGCTTACAAGAAGATTTGATTTTTGTGGACCACAACATCAGAATTTACTCCGAAATGCAGAAAATATACAAAGAAAAAATGTTAAAATTTCTGTCAGCTTATCTGACAAAGAGTAATGATTTTATTTTATAGCCACCTTTCTATTTTTAAAAATTATAAAGCAGTACGTTTCCCTGGGAATATAGCTGGGTTACTGGTAAGATCTCTATTACAAATAGACGCAAGATAATTCTTTAAGTATTCAAATATTTGAATGGATTTTGTGCACGTCAAGAGTCTGAGATGAGATTTGTTGTAGAGAGTTTTAATTTTTTATACCAAAGAGGCTAGTTGTTATTTATTTTAATTTTGTGGTTTAGGAGTTTGGCTCCAGGGGAGGTTGGGGGCTTTCCCCTGCCCTTCCCTTGTTTAATGCAAGAAAGGAGGTTTTGCTGCCTTGGCTCCAATT
>NW_010392147.1:0-3174 GCF_000710305.1 Buceros rhinoceros silvestris | reverse complement strand
TTCACAAGTAAATTTTTTCATTAGCTCAGATGATAGATTTTCTCCATCCAGTGACCGTAACAGGGAAGGATCGAGGGCTGGGCTGGGCAGTCCTTCCTCTGCACTCCAAACAGCTGTAATACAATGAATGTGTTCGTCTGTGCTAGCAGCCTCTGAAGTGGGATATTTTGCAATAAGAAGACACAGCCTGACAGATGTCAGCAAGGAAAGATGAAGCAGTGTCTCACGATCAGGGGTGCACCTTCCCAGACTGACTGGCTCTGTGCTAACAGAGAAGAACTGCTTGTTTTTCCACAGACGCTTGGTGCCCACATATGTATATGTTCATCGTGTTTCCAAAGACTTTCTTAGCAGAAGGCAGGAGAGAGACAGAGCATGATTTTAAAGCACTCCATACCAAGAGCTTCTCCTGTTGGTGGGGAAAGTAATTATTTGACAATGATTAAAAAAAAAAATAACAAACACCCAGAACTTTTCTGCCTGACAAAGTTCATAAAAAGAAAACTATATGTCCAGGTTGTATTCCACCAGTGGTGTGAGTAATTCCATAAAGCCAAACTGGTTAAACATATGAATAAACTGATCTGAGGAAAGGCTTAAGCCTGATAACTTGAAAATAGGAAACAGCAAGTGCTCATTATGGTGGAAAAAAAGGCTTTATAAAAACAGGCTGGTTTTTTTTGTAACTTAGGGCCTATGTCTTCTGAGTTGTAGCTAATGCCAACAGCACAAAATTTTCAGTCACAATATATTTTGTTTATTCCAGTTGAGAGCAGCATATCAAGAGAAAACCCCTATGGAAATGCTAGTGTCTGAAAAATTAAGAAGCCCAGTTTGTGTAACATGCAAGAAATGCTACAGGAATTGTTTGTTACTGTAATCTATTTGCAAACTAAAGACCACACTAAAATTTATAAGAAATTTTAAATGTACTATATTAATTGTAAAAATATAATGTACTCTTTGAATTAAAAGTATGTTCACAGCCACTGATGGAGTGGTTGATGGGAAATACAAACTTCACTAGATTCACAAAATAATTAAGTGGGAGAAATGGAAGCACCTTAAGCATGCAGTTGAAAATACAGTCTGCAGAAAAATTGGGGAAGAAAAATAATACAGTATCTGAATGTAAAGAAAAAGAAATAAAACTACAAATGGCATTTGAAATGTGCCTGTAACTTGAAATGAAACATATCTATAAAAGGAAGAGATTGATAATACTATTTGCAGCAGGGCTTCTTCAGAAGTGTTAATGCTTTCCTGTAATTCATCAAATCCATCCGTAAGGCGATTTTCAACCTTTTTTTCTAATTTGACCGGCATGTAAAATTTTCCAGCAGATAGGCTAAACCTTCTGAAGAGAATTTAAGCTTATTGACACTCCTCTTAGTTTCCTTAGTTATCTTACACAAATCCCTTGGAAATAGACCAAGAACTTCAAGGTATCCATAGATCCCGGCATGACAATTGCCATTCCATGTTCAAAATAAGTTGATGCAGGTTAGCAGGGACAGCAGTGAAGGAGGCAATTACTCTCAAGCTTTTGAAAAAGTTATATTTGGAATTCTAAACAGAGAAGGTCTGTACCATATCATATTAAAAGCATGAACGTAGGTCAATCATCTCTCTGTTATGTAGAAATACAGGGTGCGGTAACGATCTAGATAAGGCATTCACGCGGGAAGTGGTGGTCCGTGTGAAAAAGTGAACAGCTGTGATTCCTACAAAGCCAGATATTCCACAAAATAAAAAGAAACACTTGTTATATAGCTTGAATATGGTCCATAAGGTGAATATGGTCCATGAGGTGAATATGGTCCATAAGGTGAATATGGTATTCTGAGGACTATCAGAAACATAATCTTCTTGTTTTCAGGATCTGCATTAAATCTGCTTTATTGTCTCAAGGTAACTGGAAATACAGATAACACTAAGCACAACTAACATTTCACCAATACTTCAGTGTGGTTTTGTGCACACAATTCACAGTGACACATGCAAGTGGCTTAAATATATCTAAAACTGACCATTGGCAAAAAACTGCTTTCCAATTCTACACGGTCAAAAATTGGAAATGCAAATTGAAATAAAGTGGTAAACATTTAAACTGCTAAAAAAGCACTTAGGTCTGAGGGTGATTTGTACTTTCTGCTGGTTTCTGAAGTGTTTACACTGAATATAATTCTAGAAACCTTCATGGTCAAATGTGAAAGACTGAAAACAAATTCTTTTGCTCTACTATTACAAATATTCACAATAAACAATGAAAAATACATTACCAGAGGTGGTATGATACCAGGAAATTATTGCCTACCGAAATATCAAACAGATATGGCTTTAATTGTAATAAGGACTACCACAGATAGACCGTTTTTTTGTGAAAGGTTAAGGTTACCATCTGGAACAGAGTTCCCCTGAGTCTATCTGAAGTAAATCAAAACATATTCTTCAATGACTTCTCAAATCTCTTTGACCCTGTTCTGGCTTGTCAGGAAGGTTAGAAAATTAGAAAAGGCTTTTTTTTTTGTTGTTTTGTTTTGTAATTCAATTAAAATTGGTTTGGATAGTGATGATTCTTTCATGGATCATAGGCAAAACATATGAGAACTAAGATGAGTAATTTGACCATATTGACATAATGCTGATGGAATTTTTGTGGTTAAAATATTTTAAAGAAATAATAATTTGATTGAAAATGTTAAAAATGTGAGTTTTATCTTCTTTGGTTTGGGGTTGTTTTTTTTTAACAACACATGACATCCTATTATTGCTCCTAACCAATTATGTCAATTTTACAATTGACATAAATCTGTGTCTTAAAATGTGACTGAAACTGTTACGAGTATCAGTAAAAAACCTAGTCCTTTATTCAGCATTTTTATTCCATCAAGGGCAGTTAGATTATTTCTTGTATATGACTAGAGCTCCTTTCCTCTAAAATGCTGAAGCTCTTTCCTTCCTAATGCTTAGATAAACAATGACATAAATAATGTGAACATTCTGACCCTCATAAAATCCCCAGTTTCGGCATTCAGCTCAGATGTTGACTACATTTTAGGAGTTCTGATGCTGTATGATGGTCATGGGAGATGATTTCCAAGAAACCTATATTTTGCAGTTATAGCAAGGGATGTTCAGCTTCTGCTTAATAATAATAATAATAAATAATAA
>NW_010392146.1:0-2686 GCF_000710305.1 Buceros rhinoceros silvestris | reverse complement strand
ATGCTGGAACGAGCCAAACGTAGCAGCTCGGGCTGTTGGTGGCATCTATGTGAAACTTAGGGATTGCACTTTTTTCTCCTTCTTGCCCAGAGTCTGTGGAATAACAGATACTCCTCTCTTTTGGAAATCCGCCCTCTTAACTGCCTGTCCTGGGGGCGAGAAGAGGGGCCAGAACTCGACCAGGGAAGTTGGTGTGATTTTCAGTTCGTGGTGACGGTCCCTGTTGTTTCTTAGGGCTTGTCTATGTGCTGTTTTGTAAGCAACTTAAAATCCAAGTAATCTTTTGTGTAAAGGTACTTAATAGCAGGTTTTCTTTTTTGGGTTTTAAATGAGCAGCTTGAACCAATACTTGATTCAGGTGATATTTTTCATCACTGGGTTGTAGTCTCATTATAAAGAACCTCTTTCTTTCAGGTTTGCAGAAGGTTGGGAATTATAGAAGTTGATTATTTTGGACTGCAGTTCACTGGCAGCAAAGGGGAGAATCTGTGGCTGAATTTGAGGAACAGGATTTCCCAGCAGATGGATGGCTTAGCCCCTTATCGATTGAAATTAAGAGTCAAGTTTTTTGTAGAGCCACATCTTATCTTACAAGAACAGACCAGGTAAGTTAAAGATGGTTGTGGGCAGATTTATTATTTTATTTTCAATTTCTGTAACTTAGGAAAGTGATTATGCACTGGTTTTGTTTCTTCCATCTTCTGGTAATCTTGCTTAACTTCTCTGTGTTGTTTATTTAAGTGTGTTAATTCTTTTTTTTAAAAAAAAATAAAAGTGATAATATTGTAAGTATTGGGTAGCTACCAGTAAGTAATGACTGTAGGTAATTCCATGAGCACTTAATGCTGGAAGTGGAAGAAACTGAGCTACCAGTAGCAAATTATTTACGTGGTATCCGCGTGTCCGATAGTAACCTGTGTTCAGTGGTGTTACTCTAGGTCATTCTAAACCACTGGTACAGAAAGGCAGGAAACAATTCCTCCCACTGAGAAAAAAAACTTGCTGAGTTCCTTTTTGTATGGTATTATGTTACAGTAACTTTCAAACAGCCACAGGCCCTTTGAGGCTACAGAAGAAACAGCTGGTTTGCTGCTTCTGCAGACAGTCCTCTTAACCAAATTGTTAAACTGATGGCAAGAATTAGCCTGCGAAGATTAATAGGGAACACTTGCTTTTATTCCTTGAGTCTGATTACCACAGGAATGGCAATTGAGTTTTCTTTAAAGTGGTGCTTGGATATATTAAATTCTGACCTTTCAACTAATTTCTCTTGATAGTTTTAGATAGAGTTAATATAAATGGGGCAAATTGAAATCTGGTGACTACTATGATAAAGCCAAAACACGTTTTCACTACTCGCCTCACTTTCAGAATTCAGACCACGGATACAATGTGGTTGCTCTGCACAGGGTATTTGTCTAAATAGACAAACAGACGCAGAGGCTGACAGCATCATTTGGTGTTTATTTTGTGGGGGGAAAAGGTTTGGAGTTAGGAGTGTGCATATATGGTTTTGTTCTTTAAATCAGTGTGCAGGGGAGAGGTTTCTGGGGGGCACTTGGCTGCAGCTCATCAGTCTGGTAGAAGTTTTCAGAAGGCTGTGGACTTAGACCGTAGTTGCTTTAGTTAGGCAAAGGCTTTTTAACCAATTCCAGTTGTGATGTACCTTGTCTTGAAAACAAGGTACAAAGATTTGCATCTCCATGGCATATCTTTGGGCTGTGTTTGAGTGTTTTCCTTAAGGAAACTTGTCCTTTTAAATACTCTGTACTCTCAATGAGAGTGAGTATAAACCCAAGTAACAAAGGAATTTTACATAGAACAAAAGAGGCAACACAATTTTCATACCTGATGAGGCAGAAGAGATTACCCTGAGCGTGTTGGATGTGTCTCCACACGCAGACCAAATCGGCGTGAACCTGAGGAAGCCTAAAGCTGATCTGATTGGTGTTTTTATGCTATCCTTGGTGAGTGTTTGTTCAGCTTCACAAGCCTTTTGCTTCTGCCTTGGACACCATCGATGCATGTCTTGGCAGGCTGCGCAAGTTAATAGAGGGCTTGAACTGGTGAAACATCCCCCAGGGGCCTAGAGGACAGGCTGTGTAGGGAGACTGTGGCAGAGCTTCTGTACCTACATCAAAGTAGCAAGTACTTCTCCACTCTAAAGATGACTTTAAAAGGTTGTAGGTGAGACAAGCTTTCCTTTGTGTATGATTTAAGACTACTCTAAAACTAGTATTTTTGATAAACAACTTTAAACTTAATTGAGGCTCAGTCATGTGATGAGAGCTATTAAATGCTGCTCTGGAAAACATTACTTAAGATTTTGGAGAGCAACAGGTAATGAAACTGGAATTTAAAGGCTTGCAAATGTAAATAGTCTTGAGCTCCACTCTCCATACTGAGTATTTTTAGTGTTCTTGCTTAAAAACAAGTTGTGAACTGGTTTGCAAGAGCTGCCTTCTCATGGTGTGTGCCCAGTAGTCTGCCCGTGGCAGATCTAAAATTCCATGGTGCCTGTGGTTAATGTATGTTTCTGTAGTGCTGACGCTGATTTTCAGTAGATTTACTCTTCTTTTTTCCTACTTGGGTCTGCTTGAGGATTTCCATATGCATGTAACTGTGCATTTGTATTCAGTTTGCATGTGAGCATGTGTGGTATCAAGGAGAAGAGGAAGAACTTGTT
>NW_010392145.1:506-817 GCF_000710305.1 Buceros rhinoceros silvestris | reverse complement strand
GCTTGGGGCATCACGGCAAAGAGTTACCTGTGGTGTCACCCCGCTTTCCCTTTCGGGAATGGAAAGAGCTGGGGAAGGACGTTCCCCTTTACCAGGCATTAAAATAAAAACGAGCAGACGCGGGTCTTCCCGGAGCCAGCTCGGTGAAAGAGGAAAAGCAGAAAGAGGTCAAAAACCCGCCTGTACATCCCTCCAGCTCCACGCTACCGCCCGCGGATCCGGGATTTGCCTCCGAGCGCACCCACCCGGGTACCGATGGGGCAACCAGAACCCCCCGCACAGGTGAAGAGCCCGGCGAGAGGAGGCAGAAG
>NW_010392145.1:0-313 GCF_000710305.1 Buceros rhinoceros silvestris | reverse complement strand
CTGTCGCCGTACCCTGGAGGCGTGCTGGCTGCCAATGTATTCCATAAAGTTCAAAGTGATAAAAAACCAAGAAATCAGTCGCAATTGCATAGTAACCCTTTGGAAGTTCGGCTTCTTTTTGTCCTTTTTTTTTCTTCCCTTTGAAAAAAATAAGTACCCGGGGCGGTAGGCGGCAAGGGATGAACACAGCAGCAGAAATACCTGCACTGAAATCCAAAGCTGGGCTTGGCTGGCTTGATGGCTTGTGCCTTTTTTTTTTTTTCTTCCTTTTTTTTTCTTCCCTTTTTTTCTTTTTTTTTTTCTTCTTTTTTAT
>NW_010392144.1:446-748 GCF_000710305.1 Buceros rhinoceros silvestris | reverse complement strand
GCCTCACCGTGGAGGGGGCACGCATCCAGGAGGGTCCCCGAGGGGCCATGAAGGCTGCGAGCTGGGTGTCCTGCCCAGGGCGAGAGAACACTTAGGGGAGGGGAAGGCTCACGGGGTTCCCAGTCCATCGTCTCCCTGTTGCTGTTTGCACCTAATTCATGCCCAGCTAGAAAACCCCCTTCAGGCTGCTCCGTGCCCGTCCTGGTAAAGAAACAAGACGGTGCCCCAAGACGAGCTGCTTGAGGCAGGGAGCCAGACCCTTGCTCCACGGGGGCAAGAGGCACCTGCAAAGCGGGTGGGAG
>NW_010392144.1:0-312 GCF_000710305.1 Buceros rhinoceros silvestris | reverse complement strand
AAGGCGTGTGGGAGCGCCAAAGCCAGCCCTGCTGCCACGGGCACCTCCGTGCCAGGCTCCCTACGCCTGCGCCGTGCTCGCCGACTCCCTTCGCCAGCAGACAGGGCACCTTACACAACCAGTGGCGTTACGAAACCCCCGGAGTTTTCACCCCTCGCGGCACAGCCACCCACCAGGGTCAGCTCATCCAGGTTCCGTCTCCTGGGATGGCACCCGGGGGAGCTGGGGCGGGGATCCGGGCACAGCAGCAGCACCGGGGGCCATGCGCTCTCTGCACAGCCTTGGCTGGGGCCCGGCAGGGGAGCGGCGCCG
>NW_010392143.1:377-2778 GCF_000710305.1 Buceros rhinoceros silvestris | reverse complement strand
GCACATGGCGTTTCAGGGTACGGAATAATGACACCAAAGGCCCGATCGGAGCTTCAGAGGGCTCCTGCCTGCGAGGACTGGTACACCCCGGGCGGCATGTTGGCAGTCTTAGTGGGTCGGGTGTAGGCACTGACCTGTTCCTAGAAGAAGGTGGCTGGGTGGGGCGCCTGTGGAGGTGAGGGCCTGCTGGAGAGGCTCTGCTGCCAGGCAGGACCCACAGGCGCCAAGCCCTGAGCGTGCACTGGGGGGAATCCAGGCCAGGACAGCTTTCTTGAGGACTGAGGAAAACACAAGTGACAAAGCCATAATGTTTTGATTTGTTAAACACACCATGGTCAGAACCGATAATTAAACATTTGGTAATTTTACTTAGATCTGCAGATTTACGCTGGGATTGGATCTGTGCCACCTTTTTGTCCTTTCATACTGAACTACTAGCTTACTCCTGGGTTCTTCAAACAAGACTTCAAACTTTATTTCTGACTTTTTTCACAGGTGGCAATCGAGGGTTTCAGTGGAGCCGGTAAATTAAAAATGTTTTATGGTGAAGCCTACAAGGGAAGACCAGAAAAGCCTTGACTGCTCTTCTAGGTTCTAACATGAATAAACGCAGCACACACAAGATACACAACACTAATGACAAGAACTCCAAAGGGTGTATGACTGAGTAACGTGGCTTGTGAGGCAAAACCTTTCATCCTGGTTGCAGAAAACCTGAAGTCAGTTGTTAGCGTTACCACTGGTCTGGCATATGACATTGAGCGACAATACTTTATTTCTCCACCATCAGCAATGGGATGGTAACATTGACCTTTGTAAAGTCCTTTGAGATCTACCGATGAAAATTTCTGAGTGAGTATATTATCACTATTATTTGTACTATTGCTTTTGAAACACAGTAGCAGATTGTAGGGATTACCTAAATATATCAACCTTGATACATAAAACCCTAAAATATATTCATGTTTTCAGCACAGAGTTGTTATTTATAACAGTTATCTGATGAGTAAGTAGATAAACTATACGAATCTCTTAATCTCCCTTACATTAAAATTGGTAAAATGAATGCACATTAAAAGTAATTTACTGCTTTTTGCTGTTGCTGTTTCTCAAAGTATAGACTCATGACTGTGACCAAGGATTTAGCCTCTCTGCTCGATACCCGTTAAAAATCTTCGATGACAGGTCTGCATACCTGCAGTGGGAGTTACATTCATGTGAAGACTGTCCATAGTCTTAAAATGCAGTGGTGTGAATTTTTACCGGTTTTAATTTTTTCATTATTTTTAATACATATGAGAAGTTAGACTAAGTTAGAGTCATTTAAAAAAGTGTTCTAGGAGGCTTCAGAGAAACAGCCTGCTGCAAGGATTTGTGAATACTGGATTTGGTGGCCATTCAGACTCCTCCTTCTGTTCCTTGTGCCTACTTTTTATTCTGCCTAAAAGAACTCAGTTATTGTTGTCCCTGGGGGATCTGTGTATAGTTCTTTGACAAATTTGAATAGTCTGATCCCAAGTAGGCAGTGATTCTATGTCCCCTTTAAGGATCTTTAAAGGAGAGTGGTACTGGCTGTCAGCACAAAACCTCTGTTGGAGGAAACTAAAAAACAAGCAGAAGCTTAGTGAAAAGCTGGTAGAATTGTCCTGGGTTAGTCTCAAAAACTAAAAGAGAAATAGTCCTGCAATTTGTTTAAAATCTTGGTTCTATCTTTTGAAATACATATTGTTTGAAATGCACGAAGCACACCTTAAATGGCTTAAACATCTTCTCCCTGAGAGCTCTCAGAAAGTAGTTGCTGAAGTGGACATATGCGACCCAGGCAGTTTTCTAGAAATCAGTTCTTGCTCTGATCCAGTTTGGTGTCTCTTCACAGTTGTTTAGATGATGTAAGATCTTTACTAGTAACACCTGTAGCTTAGCAGATCAGTGGAATCACAGGGAATCAGCTGATGTGCCCAATCAAATCATCCCAGTCCAGTAAAATGCATTTTCAATGTCAGAAAATGTGAGCAAGTGCATCTGGAAATGAAGAGTGAAGGGATGGGGCTAGCCTGGCAAAAAGTACTTCAGAAAAGAATTTAGCTGTTACTATTAAGGTACAAAATACAGACTATGTAGGGGAGACAGGGGAGTGATGCTGCCTTTGTCCACAGCACTAGGAACACTGGAACACTGCACCATTTCTGCACCCACGGTGAGGGACGAGGGGAAAAACACTAGAAATAATTCAAAGGAGGAGCATAAAAATAATGACGGGGGTAGATTACAAGATAAAAAATCGGGGAGGAGGAAGCTCAAGCTATTCAGCGTATCAAAGAGAAGGCTGCGGCGACTCGATCACAGCGCGCAGACCACTGGAAATGGCAAAAAGCTCAAGGGAGGCCAATCCACGCGGCTG
>NW_010392143.1:0-300 GCF_000710305.1 Buceros rhinoceros silvestris | reverse complement strand
AGCTCAGGGGAGGCCAATCCACGGGGCTGACGCGCCAGCGTTACCTGGCTGCGCTGCCCCTGACGCGCCCTCTGTCCCAGCACGCTCCTCAGACACCCGCTGGGCCCGGAATCTCCCACGCTACAGCTGCGAAAAGTACCATTTCGTTTCCCAAGCACAGAAGCCCTTTAGCTGCGCTGCCCGTCGGTGGGCTCGGCGCTGCAGGCCGCGTGGTGCGGTGTCGCGTACCCACCCGGTGAGGTGACATCAGGGTCCCTGCTGCTCGTGCCGAAAGCACATGGGCAGCGCGCCGCTGCCCGG
>NW_010392142.1:1629-6887 GCF_000710305.1 Buceros rhinoceros silvestris | reverse complement strand
ATTATTAATTATTATTATTATTTTAGTTAAGAGAGTGTTTTCCACACTTATTTGTCTACTTATTAAAGCAGATATTTACTTGTAAAAGGCTATCTTAGGAGACAGTCTAAGGAAGAAAAAGAATTTGGGGGGGTCTTGACTAGGAAGAAAAAAAAGAGGAAAAACAGCTTTGAAAAGTCAACAGAAAATAATCGGACAAAAAAAAAGACAAGACATCGGCTAGAAGAGAAAAAAAAATGAAAAACAAGCTGCAAAGTTCAGTAAGGGTTAAAAGAAGGTGAAGACTCCTTTAGCAAAAGGTACTTTGTGCAGATGGGAATCATGGAGGTCTGTTTTGGCCAAAGATAAATGCAGGAAATAAGGAAATAAAATGCCAAAAACTTTGCCAAAATGTTGCTCAACTTCTGGTAACTTGGGATCTTCACTTACAAAATATCAGGTCAGTGGAACAACTTTTTTTCCCTCCAAGAGCTGTGTAAAGGAACCACAGCAAAAAGCAATGAATAGAGCTTAACTTCAGAGTTTGGATACAAATCAGGATGTGGTGAAGTCTGTTTATCAGAGTCTCAGATGTCTGATGTTCTATTACATTAAGGATATATTTGAAATAGCTACCATGTAAGTGTTGTGCAATGATTCATATGAAGTGACCTTGGTGATCTCCATCCTGTTCCTGTTAGGCCTTTGTCAAAAACTGCCTTTGTCCATTTTGGCATTTAGTGGAATCAGCTTAGTGCTGCATTTCTCACAGCAATCCAGCCTCCTCTACTACCAACATAGGTCAGAAAGTCATAGATTGATACCTGTATAAATTCTCTGAGTCTGAGCTTACTTACAAAACAAAGAAGATAGATGACATAAAAAGCTTTTCTGTGGTTTGTCATGTGTGTCCTGTTTTAGTCAAGATAATGCTGGAATCAGGCATGCTAACTAAAAAGAAATCTTATTTTCAGGGATCTGTGGATTTTGGTGAGAACAGTTCCTTTCTGAATGAACAGTAAGGCTGTTATTTTAACCTAATGAACAGCACTGTTAATAGAGTAACATTTCTAGTTCTCGCAAAATGCTTCCTGCCTCTTCACTAGAAAATCTCAAGAAAACTTTCTGAGAGCAAGTCCAAAGAAAGGTGGATAAACTTCTTGGCTGACTTTAAAACTGGAGATAATAAAGGAGAAAACAGAAGTTAACAAAAACTTTGAACTTTGTTAGTGCTTGACTTGAAAGAACATTGTTTCTATGGAGAAAAAAAAATAACAACAACAACAAAAACAAACAAACAAACAAAAAAAAAAAACAAACAAAAAAACACCAAAAAACCAGACAGTTCTGCACCGTTTCAGTATATCTGAAAGTGATTAAGAAGCAGGCTCGGAGCATCTTGCTAACGGACGTGGGCACTTTGACATAAATCAATTGCTTTACTCTTCCTCAGTGAAAAGAGTTTATTGGAATAGGCTGTAATAGCACAAACTGCTTTTGAAAAAAGATAGTAATTTTTCATGAAAGCCACAGAGTGGACTGAAACGTGAGGAAATGCGAAGTGAGCCACTGTATCTGATATGCAACAAGTTTCCTGCACCGGAGGCTGATCTGCATCAGATCCACATCTGCCAGCTAGTAGATATAAAAGCAGAGTGCAGTTTTATTAGCGTATAAACAGTTTATTTTTAGGAGTTGTCAGCAGTCACTCAGAATAGTAACAAATATGACCAAATGTGGTATGGTTCGTACAAGTTGCTCTTTGGAGACTACCTGTTTCTCAGTGGTTTCCTTCATGCTATTTTTTCGTAAAGATCAGAAAGACCTTAGCTCATGGTTTACAGGTCCTGTGCTTGACAAAATCCCAGAGCAAGGAGGACACTGGCTTCCTCCCGAGGAACAGCTGAAGTCTGTGCAGCAGAGTCTGTAGCTGAGAGTTCATTACTCTCAATTCCTAATGATACATATATACATATTTTTATATATATAGTTACATATATATCACCTTTCTATTTCTAGATCTCTCTCTATTTCTCTTTATCTCTCAGGTATTCTTAGTCCTTCCTGTCTCCTGTATGAAACTAAAATTGAAACCTGATCTGTGAAGAGCCTGAAGAACTCAGCAGGTTTATCTCTTCTCTGGTGATTTAGCAGAAAATGTAGCAGAAATCCTGAGTTAAGAATTGTTCCCTGTATTTGAATTACATTGTCTTGCCTTGTGTAAAACAACAGGGTTACACCGAAGAGATGCTGTTGCTTTTCTCACGCCTCAGTATTCAGGATGTTCCTATCAATTTCACCTGTCTAACAGCAGTTGATAAATCCCTCTAGGATTAGGGTCATGCTCTACACAGGCAACTTTTTAAGTACCGTACAAAATGCAAGACTTAAACACTCACAAGGAAGGAAGAAAGAGTTGTGATTACTGAAGGATTAAAGAGCCAGAATATTTTCTGTAGAACTGACTGTTCTATCTGGGGAAACCAAATGTCAGACTGAGATGTAGCTGTATGGATAATAAATGCTAGATTTTCTGTAACTCGTGTGAACTACATATGTTGTGATATCAGGAAAAGTGAATACCAGTTATTTAAGGAATTAGCTAACAGGAAGTGTCAAAAAATTGTTAAGATTTCATCACTGAGAGCTGCTCCAAGTGGGTCTGCAGAGAGTCAGGTGTCAGTTCCAGCATTATTCCAGACATACATCAATGAGGTGTAAGTACATATGGAAATCATAGAAAATAAATTTTTATCCTTCTCAAGAGACCATCTCTTCCAAGCCCGAACCGACATGCTCATGCTCCTCCCTACAGCTACTTCACAACCTGCTCTTAACATGGGCAGCCTTCTCCTCTCAGCACATCCTAAGCCTCCATAGAAAATATGCTCCAGTACTGCAGGAGGTTTGTGATGCTTGGTCCTGTCTAAAGTCAATACGGTACAATACAGCCCTTCCTGCTGGGCTTTCCACATTTGAAGACTGTTGTCACTTTAGTCGTCCAGTGTTCTCATTTCTAGACTGAATATTATGGATGGTCTCAATATTCACCATAGGTCACGTTTCTAGATATTTTTGTGTTCTAGTCTTTTCCTTCTCTTCACTTATTCCACAGTTGTTTGAAAAGGGGAGGAAGGAAGAGGAAGAAGCAAATTCCCTAGATTTCCCCAGTACAAACAAGATATTTGAGGTGGAGTTTTACCAAGCCCAAGTAAAGTTAATTCATGAGTCTTAAAAGTTTCTTGTTCATAGAGGCACTGTCTGCCTTTTTTTGCAAGAGTGTGACACTGTTGATTCAATCTGTTTATGATCTTTTGTAAGGTCCAGATCCTTTTCTTCTAAACTGTTCCCTGAAGTATCATACTCTATCTTGAACTGGTATAGCTGATTTTCCTTGACAAAGGAAGTCTTATATTCGGGCTAAGTTCATTGTACCTGATTTTCTTTCCTCGTGATATATTACTTTAATTTACCAAGATAATTTTGCATTTTAATACTGCCTTTGAATGCACTGGCAGTCATTCCTGGCTGTATACATGGCCGGTTAGTTCTGGAGCTCATGAGATCTCGATGAGAACAGAATAATTTTAAATGCAGAGCGCGGTGTTATATGCTTTGGGGTTTGTTTTCTCTCATCTATATGAATAAATTAAGCACCTGCAGGACTTTTGTCTAACATCAACACCAACTGCATAGACTCTACATTACTAAACTCCAGACAAAGTACATACATCCAAACTGTGTGTCTATTATGTCTGACTCTGTATTACCTGCTGACCAGTATCTGAGGATCATCTGAGAACTCAGATCTGAGAGTTCACCCAGAACTATGTCAGAATGATTTAATTGTCTGAGTAATAAGTCTGGGTAATAAGTCCACCTGCCTGTGAACCTCTTCTGGTTTTCCGTTTAAGTTACTAGTATTGATTTTGCCACAAAGTTAGCAGTTAGGCAAATTTAACTGAAGGTGTTAGCCAGATATCTGAAATCTGATTGCTGGGTCCCTGCTGTGTGCAGGCCTGTAAACACTGATGCTTGTGTTTCAAGAGAGTCATTGTGATGAAGAGAATTCCACTTTGGCATTGTAAAGGGGATGTCTAACTACCTGCTGGCTGAGGTAAAGCAAGAAATTGCATTTCAGACTTCATGTGAATCAAAAGCTTTCCGGAGTAAATGTTTTAAAAACAGGCAAAAATCTAACAGAAAGTTACAAGGAGAAGGACTGCTCCAGGTGAATGGCTCACTGTCCAAATTACAGCAGGCACACAGGACACTGGCATGTGCAGAAAGTGTTTCAGTTGTTCAGAAGGGTCCATACCGAGGAAGAGATGAACTCCCAGGGCCAATGAGAAAGAAGGTTTATGTTTTGGTGTATCTGGTTGGATATGTTGTTCCTACCAGATGTACCACTTATTTCTGAAACTTTACATTAGTGTTTGTCAGCTGAAAGATGGCATCATGTTTCCTCTTTTCCTTGTGACCAGTCATTCATCAATACATTTAATGCAGTACAAGACTGGGCATGAACCATCAACACTGTGTTTGGCACCAACAAGTCAGTTCCGTAATCTCCTGTGCTGTTGTTTGTTGGTGTGTTAGAGACAGAAGGCTGCTCTGTTTATCCAAGTTCTTGTACTGGAACCTATCCTGGAACATTTCAGGTTATGCAAGTACTTATAGGCTGAACAAGGCAACATCTGATAAACATGTATTTGTAGGCTTTGTAAAAGGCTTTAGCAACCACCTACCTCCATAGTGCCCAGGGCCAGACTCTGGATTCCGAAAATATCGTTCAGCAACCATAAGACCTTGAAAGAGCATAAAGATTACGGCTTTTAGGAAGCACCAAGAACCATGTAAGGGCTGAGAAATCAAGTTTCTCCCTCAGGCTACCTAGATTTTTTCATGAGCATGGGATACAGTGTATGTTATGGATTATTTGACTAGGTAGATCATGGTGCACAACCAGGTGGCAATTCCTGACACCCATAATACACCCAGGAGTCAATATGGAGCTTCACAGTTGTCAATGCTTTGCTTATCTCATGGAAAAAAGGATCCTGGAAAGCTCTATCTCTGCAAAAAGAAAAAAGCTTAGTGGTGACAGTCTCCCACACTCTCAGCCAAAGCCACACGCGAGCACTCTGGAGCTGACAAATTCCACCTCTCCTACACATTGCATTTGGCAGGTGTTTGTGAACTCCTCACCTTCATTCTTTAAAGGAGGGCTGTTCAGTAATTTCTGCTTAGATGATATTTTATTCCTCTTCCAAACACTC
>NW_010392142.1:0-1522 GCF_000710305.1 Buceros rhinoceros silvestris | reverse complement strand
CTCTTTCCAGACACCTAGGCACTGAAGACCTCTTATGCTGATGGACCATCTACCTGCAGGAAAGCTAGAGAAGCCTTCAGGCTGTGGCATACCCAGCTGCAAGGTACTGCTCATATCTCCTCTTGTTATGCATTCAGCTCAAATTGTTCTTTCTTTAAATGAATGCCTTTACAACTGTGTAATAGGAATTCATTTTTATTTTGGCTGAATTAAGATTTCTTTTCTAGATGGAAAAGTTCAAAAGAACAGATAGAAGGAACCCAGTTCTGCCACAGTTCTGTAGGGGTGAAGTAAAGACTTCATGAGGATATTAGTGCAGATCCATCCAGTCAGTGGGATGATGTGGACCTACCTCTGTATACCCTGTGCAGGGATATCTCACTACTGCTTATTGTCCAGAATGGGACTGTCACCCACTTTCTTCTCCTTGATATGAGAGTTTCTTTGGTTAGTAAATTCTGGGTTGGATGTCATGACATTGAAGCTTACAGACTGAGGAAAGAGAACAAGAGAACAAAAGAGTGTAATGCAGCATAGGGATCCACACTCAACCTATGGGATGGGCATTAGGACAATCATGTCTTCAGGGTGTGTTCAAGCCTGCTAGGATGTCCATATTTTGCTTCTCATGGTCTGCTTTTCAAGGATCTGGCAATTTTCTTAGAGCTTGTTTAGGCTACTCTGAAGCCTGATCTGCTCTGGGTGATCAAATCATCCACTTCTAAGCTTTTCATGTTGGTTTGCTTGGGTGATTGTTTTTGTTTCGCTGGATATTACTGTGAAATAACCGTTGTTACCTATATGAAGCACAGGGAGTTCTTCTAACTATCACGTGGAATGTAGCTAGTGCTATTTACTCAAGCATCTCACATGTATACATATAGACTGAGAGCATACTCTGGGGGGAAGAAACCCAAGAAACCCTGAGGGGTGTCAAGAGTTGAACATATGTTTCACCTAAACACTGGAATGAATATATGAATTTTTCTTTTTTCCACTTAATGAACTGGTTTTATTCTGAGTTTGTTTTCAAGGCTCATAAAGGTTTTTAACATGTATCAGAGTGGATCACATATTTTCCAATGGGCTTATTTTCTGCTGAAAAACTGTGGAGAACATCAATGTCTACATGTCAATTTATGCCAGCTAAGAGAAGGGCCCTGTCTGATCTTCTGTTACTTGGTTATTCATTGACACCCTGCTTTTTGCTGTCTAGGGAGTCAAAAACTGCAGAGGCAGGCCAATAAATTCATTTATTACTCTCTCTCAGAATCTTCCTGCTACAATTTTTTGATGAAATTTCTATTTTTTTTTTTCTATCTGTAAACATTTTCCCAGCTATGTTTTGGTTTCTTTCCCAAGAGAAAATTATGTTTTCCGTCCACCTCTGCTATTTACCTGCAAAGTAATCAAGAGACAAGAACATGTTGGACCAGACTCATATCATGATAATCATGAGTCAAGCTATAGGGGAAAAAACAGATACTAAAACAAAATTAATTGTTCCCACCATCCCACCCAC
>NW_010392141.1:528-900 GCF_000710305.1 Buceros rhinoceros silvestris | reverse complement strand
AAATAACAATGAAAATAAATCCATGAGGTATCTGCAACCTTAAAACCAAGGGAAGGCAAAAGCTTTTGTGTCCCCGACGGCTCGTGGCCCCCCCACGGGTCCCCCCTGCCACCGCGGGACGGTGATTAAGGACCTCAGTGAGCCACGAGCCCTCACCCCCATCACCAGGAACCCCCGTCTCATCCTCCCCGCTGCCTCCAGGTCCACGATTGGACCCCGAGAGACATTTCAAGCCGCAAACCACGGCGTGGGGAAGCCTGTGGAGACGCTGCCACCGCTGGTGGGGCTCCTCAGGAGTGGGGAAACTAAGACAAACCTGCTGCTGGTTTTGCACCCGGATTTCCACTGGTGTTTATTAAGGGCTGAGCGTGG
>NW_010392141.1:0-305 GCF_000710305.1 Buceros rhinoceros silvestris | reverse complement strand
GCGGAGGTGTTCGCAAAATCCTCCCCTAAATCATCTCCGGGGTTAAAACCCAGCCCCGGGCAGTGGTTTAAGGCCAGAGCCAGGACAGTCGCCAGGGAGAAAACAGACAAGAGGGTCCTTGGGACCCGACGGTGCTTGAGGACGCTGGTGCAGGACATGTAGAGTTAGAGTTAGCCCTTGAGATACGGCACCCAACTGCCGCCTCCTCGCTGGCCGCCGCCGTGCCTCCCCGGGAAGGATGCTACAAGGGAGGAGGAGGAGGAGGAGGAGTAGTAAGGGGCTCAGCTCACCCCAATGGGGGCCGA
>NW_010392140.1:4835-6585 GCF_000710305.1 Buceros rhinoceros silvestris | reverse complement strand
TTTTGGCACTGCCGAGACGGCAAGGGGACTCCGGAGCTGTTACAACCCGCAGGGAGAAGTGGTCGGGTGTGAGGTGCCTGCTGCCCTGACCTGGGCCGACGCGCTGCGGGGCTGGTGCTGGTGGGTGATAGAGGAGTGGTACTGGAAGTCTCTCTGGGTTCCTGGCTTTCCTTTGTCAGCTCTTGGAGAGCTTGGTGCCCACCAGGTGAGCAGGAAGGCCAGCAGGGCTAGTTCCATCTCTTCTGCGGACCTGCAGCCTGCTGCGCTGGCTGTGCAAGATCCACGTGGCCAAGCAGAGCAGGGAGGGAGGGAGGCTGCTGCCGCCGCACAGGGAGCACTGGTTCTCCTCTTTGCTTTTGAATCTGGGTGAAATTCACTGCCTTGATCTGTTTTGGTGGAAAGATCTTGTGTTCCCAGCGGGTGTTTGTGCGTGTGGGACTGTACACGGGTGTGCACGGGCCTGACCACACCGACACGTGTCTGCTCACAGATGGGTGTGCACTGGAAAATGCTCACAGGGGAGTGGGGTTCGCTCTGTCTGTACGCCCGTGGGGGAAGCAGAGGTGGTGGAGAAGGGTTCCTCCAAGTCTCAGCTTTGTGATGTGTCTTTTCTCTTGCAGAAACCAGAGAAGACAGAACAAAGCGTCTCTTCCGACATTATACTGTGGGCTCTTACGACAACTTCACCTCTCACAGGTAAGCACCGGAACCTTGGCTTTGTGATTGCGAGGAGATTCATTTCCCTGGAGAAAGCCTCTCCCTCTCCTGGCGGAGCAGCGTTCGTTGGTTTAATTTCATGGGAAGGAAACGTTCCTGGTTGGTTTGGTCAACCCAGTTACAGTCTGAACGATAAGTCGTGGGTAAGGCTCAGGAGAATAGAACGCTGAAGCTGCAGGGCCGTCCAGCTCACGTCTCATTTGAGAAACGAACGTTCTGGACAACTTCTGGTGTGCTCCAGGAACTGAGGAGTGTGTGTTGGATGCAGAAGCAGTTATGGCTTTGCTCGGAAGGGGCAGAGGGGAGGGTGCTGGCGTGCAGGGCATGGCATGAGGACAGCTGTCGCTCCACCCCATCAGCAGTGCTGGACGGGCAGGGCTGTGGCAGCAGAGCATGTGGAGCTCCGTAGGGAATCAGTCCTGGAAGCAGGGGTGGCGGTGCTTGGTCTCAAGGGCCGGTGGCTGGGCTGCAGGGACGGGTCTGCTGGTTGGACTCAGCAGTTCGGTTTGGGGCCAGCTGGACTCAGGAATAGGCTCGGGGCACGGGGGTTCTGTGTTGGAGGGACAAACGTAGGGGCGCTCTGGAACGCGATCTCTGCTTGCAGCAGGCTTTAGTGCTCCTGTAAACTAACGGTCGTTAAAGGGGCTGGGTGGGCGTTACTGCTCACGAGGGGACAGGAGCAAGTGGTGAGAATTCGTTATACAAACCCAGGCACCCTGAAGTCTCAGAGCTCACCACCAAAGCGGTGAATGTCTGCTGGTTTACTGAGCCACGTATCCCAAATGTGTCTCCGTCAGTCTGAGCGCTTTTTACTCTAAGTAATGCGTGTAACTTGTTTTGATTTTGAAAAATCCTGTGACACGCCTCTTCAGGGCTGATTATGTCCTTAACTTGGACGGTGACAGCGAAGTCCTCGGGTCGTAGGTTTGGTTAGAGTGTCCTTCTCTTAGATGGAGCCTTACAAGGCTAAACGAGCTCCATCTGCCCGGGTTTGGGGTCAGAGTTGTCCTTCTCCTAGGATGGTGCCCGAAGG
>NW_010392140.1:2965-4721 GCF_000710305.1 Buceros rhinoceros silvestris | reverse complement strand
TGTCTGACCCTTCAGCTGAGACCTGTCTGGCCTGGGAGACCCCACCAGAGGCACATGCCACCCCCAGCACAGCTCTCAACCTCACAAGGGCACGCAAGCTCCTTCCCCACGTGCACTCATCGCTTGCAGTGAGCATGGAAAAAGCCCTTCCCAGATCTTCGTTCACGAAGCCAAGCCATGAATGAATGTCCTTAACTGGGGATGGGGTGAAAGAGAAAATGCTGCTATGACTCAGAAAACTGTAAAGAAAAAGGGGGAAAATGGTCCATTTCCACCACGGCCGAACCCTCTGAAGGTCTGTGCTGGGTCACTGGTCGCTCTTAGTCTGAAAGAGCAGGAAATAGGTTAAAATATAGAGATGAGTCAAAATCACGTTCATTAAGCAAAAGAAGAGGTGGGCGGGGTTGCATCAAGCTGGGCTGGTAAACGGTGTGATAGTAAAGCCCGTTCTTTTTGGCACATGCAAGGCAGCACACAGCAGAAGAAACACTGTGAGGTGCTCTCGCTCATTAAATCAGCTCTTCATAATTGCTCAGGATCAAAGAGCTGCCATCACTGCGACATCACAGCAAAAACCTCTTCTTTAGCACTGAGGCACTAGAAAAACCAGAGCAAAGAGCGGGTCAGAAAATGCAGCTAAAGAGGTCATGAAGGAGAGTCACTGGTGACACCGGGTACGGCTGGTGTCATACAGCAGCGGCCGAACGCCAGCACAGAAAAACCCCAAGTGATGAATGCGGGAGCAGAACCAGTAGTCGTATTTTCAGCAGTGAAGGTGTTGGAGCGGCCTCGGCTCAGGAGCAACATCTGGGGCTCCCTTTGGTTCCAGTCCAAGCCTGCAAAAGCAAATTGAACTTTTGGAATTGTTAGAAAAGGGAGAAGATCACAATGGGAAGGTGCTTGTGGGTCTCGCTGTGTGAATCTGCGCTACGCCCACATCTGGCTTTGGTCCTTCAGCCCAAGGTAACGCTTGGAAATTCTGCAGAGAAAACTGATGGCTGCTCAAAACTGAAACGTCCTCTAAGAGGTGAGACGACACGGAGAGGCAGAGGTGCCCCAGGACTGTGCGTCAGGAGGGTGTGACACCTCCTCTGGACCCGCTGGCTTTGGTCCGTCAGCCCAAGGTAACGCTTGGAAATTCTGCAGAGAAAACTGAGGGCTGCTCAAAACTGAAACGTCCTCTAAGAGGTGAGACGACACGGAGAGGCAGAGGTGCCCCAGGACTGTGCGTCAGGAGGGTGTGACACCTCCTCTGGACCCGCTCGCTGCGCCGTCCCGCAGCTCGCAGAGCTCACCGCAGGTGCTCCCAGCCAGGACTGCGGGTGGAGGGTGACCAGCGCAGGCAGGCGCTTCCTGCGGCTGTGAGAGCAGAATAAGCAACTCAAAATATTCCTGCCTGCAGCAGTTTTCTGTTCAGAGCCTTCCTGAGCCAGAGGCAATGTCGTTGTCTTTAATACCCTTTAACGGTTCATTACTCCGTTAATTGGCCCAGTGACATGCAACTCAGGGCTTCTACTCTCCCTCCCTGAAAGGGAGAGGGAGCCAGGGGGGGCTTTGGGGGAGACGGCAGTGCTGCGCAGTGGGGTGCTGCGTCTTCTGCTCCTGCCCTGTCGAAACGTGGACAGTGTGGTGACAGGAAGCAACAAGGGGGTCTCTTCACTGTGCTCGTCCTCCAGTCACAGGGTGCTCCGAGCGCAGCAGGGGACCACAGCCTCATGGGGCACTGGCGTGAGGCAGGACGAGTGGCTGCCTCTGT
>NW_010392140.1:491-2858 GCF_000710305.1 Buceros rhinoceros silvestris | reverse complement strand
GCGGGGGGCGGGACGAGTGGCTGCCTCTGTGACCATGCTGGAGACCAGGCGCTGGCCTTGCCGGACCCTGCGCAGCACCCACCGCCGGGGCTGCAGGCGGGGTGATGGGAGCAGCGCTGCTGGAGCCATCGCCCACCCGACATCCCGCGGCAGAAGCTTCTCTGCTTGGTTTGCTGGAGTCCAAACCGTGGCTGTGGCTGGAGCAGGGGATGGTGTCGGTGACGGGGATTGCAGCATGGGGCTGAGCACACGGCAGTGGAGCTGTCGGGGTGTGAAGGTGTGTTTTCCGGGCGTTAGGGGATAGAAGTGGAGCTTGGACTGATAGCAGGCAGCTTGTGGGCTTTGGGGGTGGTGTGAGGACTCGTGTGGTGGGTTTAGGATTGCCTTAATAAATAGGATAAACAAAATGGATTTTTTTTCCATTTTAAAAAATATCTGGGCCAATAGGTCCCTTGAGAGCAGAAACTAAGAACTAACAAAGGTGCTGTAAGATCACTGCAGCAGATCGATGAACATGATTTGCAGGAGAGTTTTTATTCCACCATCTCTGACTTCACTGGAGGTCTCAAACGTGGGAGAAGATTAACATAATGACAGTGTTTGAGGAACAACCTAAAAGTACTGGAGAAAATTACACACCAGTGACTTTAGATTTCTGGAAAAGCCTTTGAAATAGTTGCTGGTTTGAATGGACACCCTGTGCGGCAGAGCAGGGAACAGCATCCAGGCGGCTGAACGGCAGAGTTGGGTAGGGTACGTGATTTGCTCTTCTTTGGCTTAATAAGGTGAAAAGCAGGCGGTGAACGTGTGGGGGGTGTATCTGAGCGCAGGAGAAGGCTGTATCCTGAATAACGCTCTCGTCCCGGGTGGGAAAGCCTCCAGGGAAGCAGTGTTTCTGAGTGGCAACTTCACAGGCAGGTTGCCGGTAGGGATGAGCTCTGCTCTGGCAGAGGGTGAGAGACTGCTCTGGGGCAGGTCCCCCACCTCTCAGCGACACCCCTTTGAAGCGTCTACTGCAGTTAAAGCAAGGGGAGAGCCGGAGGCTGCTCTGGACCCAAGGTGTGCCGGGGGCACCCAAGGTCATCAGAGGCTTCCCCCAAACCTCCGGGGATGACGAGCACAGGACAGGGCTCAGTCTGGTCTGACATAGGAATAAAGCAAACGGGGAGCGAAGTCTGAGCCTGTTGTTATCAGAAAGCGGCAGCCACAGGGGGAATTGACTTCTCTGATGAACTGTGTTAGGGGAAGAGATTAAAGTGATTCAAAATTAACGCTATAAAATTAAAACCCCACATTCTATGTGGTGCAGCTGGGAGGGAAAAGAATTGGGAGCAACAGACAATTTGGGATTTATTTTTTTTTATTATTCAATCACAGGGATTAGTTGACCAGGGAGAGAGATTACAACCGCGAGTATTCACGAGCCATCTGGACGGGCCTGCCCGCGGAAGAGAGGAGAAACACGAAGGAGTCTCTAAGCAGGGATTTCTGTGCCTTTAGATGCTGCCACTGGCCAAATGTCGATACAGAGAATTACAGAATAGTTCAGGTTCAGAGGGGAGCCGGGAGCTTTCCAGCACAGCCAGTTGCTCAGAGCAGAGCCAACCAGATGAGGTTGCTTTGCATGTCTCCAAGGCTGGAGGTCCCGCAGCCCCCTTGGTCCCACATCCCAGTCTGTTTCCAGGGTGAAAGAGTTTTCTGTGTATCGTTACCCTTTCCTGTGCTTCAGCTGGTGTCTGTTGCCTCCTGTCCCGTCCCTGCGCATCTCCAAGAGGCTCCTCCTCTCTTCTGTACAGCCGCCCAGTGAGGCAGTAGGAGGGGGCAGGGAGGTGTCCACTGCCTCTGCTCCAAGCTGAGAAACCCCAGTGCTTCCAATGCTTCCAGCCTCCCCTTGCTCGGGCGGGAGCCCTTGCGACTGCAGCCGTTATTTGCTCGTTCTCCTTTCCCCCCCCCAAGAGAGTGGTGCCCATGGCTGCCCCACACGGACGCGGGTCAGGGGCTGCCGGTACCTCCTCCAGGTGCTGTTTGGGGTCATCCCTCCTGGCAGCGTGGTCAGAGCTCGTGCTCCCCCATTGCTACCGGCACCTTTGCCTGCGTCAGGCACTGGGGTCTCCATCCCCTGAGCACCTCCTGCGCACGGCGGTTTCCTGAGGCTGTGCGAGTGCCCAGGGAGACCAGGGCCATGCGACCAGCAAAGGGCTGGTGCCCGTTCTTCCAGACAGCACCAGGGGAAAGGATGCAGTCGGGGTTTCCTTGAGCTGTTTCCTGGCTGTGTGTGGCTCCGAGACAACGTCCTCTGGTCTCCACTCTGCAGCTTATTTATTGGCTGCCCTGGCCTCATGGCTCCCTGGGGTGCCGTCACTGTAG
>NW_010392140.1:0-215 GCF_000710305.1 Buceros rhinoceros silvestris | reverse complement strand
CAGCCGCGGCGAGAAGCTGCCGTACAGGCAGGGCTGGGTGAGGAGCGTGGCAGCAGCCGAGGAGATGGTCCTGCAGGGCAGAGTCTGGGGAACAGCCCCGTGAGAGGAGGTTCCTGCTCAGGAGCAGAGCGGAGCGGGGGGACGAGTCCCTGACACGTGCGTGGTGCAGCTCCAGCCGCTGGTCCGGCGGCAGCTGCTCCCGAGAGGGCCTTGGA
>NW_010392139.1:395-1945 GCF_000710305.1 Buceros rhinoceros silvestris | reverse complement strand
GGTGGCTCTGCTGAAAGGGTGGGTCCCCGCCTCAGACTTCCCGCGGAAAGACGCAGGCGAGTAGCCCGAGAGACAGGAGAGGGACAGGCTGTGTCTGGCCTTGCAGAGAATGTGATGCCCTGACTTTGGAGCTTGTTTATGCCGACTTGAATGCGGGGAAGGAGAAATGGATGAGGAAGTACAGCCAATCCCCGTGATTTTATAATATGGACAGGAAAATCAATACGTGCATGTTCAGGGGGAAGGGAAGCGCATGCACTCCACTGGTGTATTTTTTTTCCTGTTAACCCCTCAGGAAGTGGAAACTGGGGAAGCCTGAAGGGGAGCTGGCCTCTGTGGCAACTGAAAATGTTGCTAGGAGGCTGGGAGGAGACCAGGCTGCTGTTAGCTGAGGATTAATAGGTGTGTGATATCAAATGAAAACAACCAGCTCCCTCGAGATCACCAGTGCAATGTACACACACACGCTGTATCTCCTCCCTGGTAACCTCAGCCAGTCTGCTTCCCTTCTCTCACGGCTTACAACCCCCCTGTGCACATCATTACCAGCAAAGCCCCCTTCTGAGGGAGAGCTCTGCGGCTCACTTGGCCTGAGAGCTGGACCTGAGACAGAAAGCATCTGCCCCTTTCCCAGTACAGCAGACGATCCGTCTCTCCACTATCTACCTCCACCATAAAGCTTTTCTTCCTTATTTTTATTTTTTAGTGCAGCCTAAGCTTGGACTATGCACCTAACGGAAGTGACAAGATTCACACTGATTCCAGTGGATTCGGGAGGTGATGTACTCAGCATCCAGCTGCAGTGGTTGTACCAAGGGGATTCACAAGGTACCCTGGTTCTCCATCTCCCCAACACCATTGCAGCTTTAATGTTAAGGGGTCACCATTTTTATGCCACTTTCCTTCTATTCAGAGTGAGAAAGAGAGTTGAAAGACTCTAAGATGAAAATAAGAATCAGGATTCATCAGCAAGATTCTCACAGAACACTTGGCATTGGGCTTAAATTGTGTGCAACATAAATCTCTGCCACTGTACCTCTCCCACCTGAACACACACTGACGTGCACGTATGTCTCGCACACACCCCTGCCGTAGTCAGAAGCACACGCCGCCGCTCCCACAAGCACAAACCCCCCGCCGCCCCCCCCACAGAAGCAATTTCCTATGACACCCAGCGACACAGCCATACATTATGTCGGACACACAGCTCCATGTCACACACACACACCTATTACACACACCAGATCACACATGCATGTCTACGTTAGCACCAGCCACTCATCTTTAGCTGCCATGAGGTACCTCTTTCCCCCAGGTTCTCGCCCTCCCCACCTTCCCAACCATGCCCACACACCCTCCCTGAAAGGATATGGCCATTCTGTTATTCTCTTGGCGTATTTCCGTATAACGTTATCTTCACTGAAGATGAAGAGGGATCTGTTGACTGTGAAGCAGTTCTGTTTGACAGGGATGGGGTTGTAGAGAGCCATAGTCCTGGCCCTCTGAGCCATCGACTGCTTATACATCCTTTGGCCGGCTTGGGGGCCACC
>NW_010392139.1:0-383 GCF_000710305.1 Buceros rhinoceros silvestris | reverse complement strand
ATCTGCACTGAAGATGAAGAGGGATCTGTTGACTGTGAAGCAGTTCTGGTTGACAGTGATGGGGTTGTAGAGAGCCATAGTCCTGGCCCTCTGAGCCATCGACTGCTTATACATCCTTTGGCCGGCTTGGGGGCCACCTTGCCGGCTGCTCCCTCTTCCAGCCCCGGCTGGCCCTCCACCTCCATAGCGGGTCGGCAGATCATCCCCAAACCGAGCCATTCTCTCAGAGCACAGAGCCGGGCGCTACAATCCAAACTGGCAGCCGAGGTGAGAGGAAGACGCATCACAGCGCGCAGCACTTCTCCCTCCGGGGGCTTCAGTTGCGGGATCGGGATTGATCACAGCAAAATAGACAGATATATTAAAAAAAAGAAATTAAAATA
>NW_010392138.1:36801-50015 GCF_000710305.1 Buceros rhinoceros silvestris | reverse complement strand
TATCCCACACCACAGACCTCACACTCAGTATCAATGGAAAGGTTTGCCTCCTGCTTGGGCTCCTTCTAATCCTGGTCTTCCTTGTCCTTCTCCTCCTGCTTCTTGCCATTCCTGGAGGGGCTCACTTACCATTCTGCTCCTAAGGATGGTTTTCCTGGTTATTGCGATCACCGTACATTCACTGGGTGAGTATAACATCGTATACCTTATATTGGCGTTTAGTATTTGTTTGGCTTTTTCACTCAACCTGTGGATCTCCTCTCCTTTTCCTGATTCCCCTTATCTGCTAGCATGGAAGGATGGTGTCACTCAGTGACAGAGCAACTGCTGTAGTTTAGCACCAGATATGGGCTAAATGTAGACACCATTTCCTACCCATTTCTGAGAAATCATTTCCCTCCAATTCAAGTTGACCTTCTGAATCATACCTGAATGTGATTATCCCCTCAAGGATCCAGAAGAAATACTATACCAGGGGTGTCACACACAAACGACTCGCCTTTACCTGGCCCATTCCTCTCAGCTTCGCCTTTGCTATTGACAAAATATCATTACAAAAAAGGTCAAAATAACAAATTGCTAGAATATTAGAAGATATTCCTAGTCAAGAGATTCATTTTCCCTGAAACATAAACAATAACATATGCTGCAACATACCCACAACAAGAAAGCTAAATGTTAGCTCCTACATAATAAAAATACGAATTTGCCAAAGGTCTGTGCACGCTTTCATAAACAACATGTGAGCCAAGGAGTCTCACACGAGTACTAGAGCATATGGTAAATTACGGTGGGAAGCGAGGCAGGCCATTAGACCTTCAGATTAATTGTGATTATTTACATACATGCCTCCTATCCTTTCTTTCTCTCTGCTCTCATGTTCTATAACACTGTCCCAGGTTTCTAAAATTAAAGCAAAACAGTATCAAAAGGCAGTTTTCTCTGTGCTCCAGATGGGCTCTGCCAAAAATGACCCTGAAGACCGAGCTCTGTGAATTGCCAAAGCCAAGCCAGGCCCTGCTTCCCTCTGCAGAGGTGACACATCCGCTACAGTACATTTTACAGGTGTCCCCATTTATTCTCATGAGGGAAGATAAGCCGTGGTAGGTTTCGCTGCCTCCGTTTGCCGTTGGTCTACGGGCTCTAGTAAGTGCAGACAACACAGCCCGGTCAGGCTGCAGCTGGGGAGCAGGAACAAGCAGCAGCAGATGGGAGCGGTCCCAGTGCAGGTGCTGCAACACCTGGCCCAGCCCCAGCTGTCACCACCACAGATCCTGGCCTTTCCCCTCCCAACAAAGATGTTACTGGCATCACTGTGGGCGGGCTAAGAAAGGCAAGTGAATCGCAGCAGAGTTGACCAAAGGGAATTTTGACGTTCAAACTACACCAAGAGGATATCTGTGATGCAGCTTTAGCAGGCCAATGTGTTTAATGAAGCAGTGGCACAGCAGTTTCCATGTCATTTGCACCTTCTGCTAGCAAAATCTTCCCACACACACCAACCCCTCACACATGCCCACCCACCCCACCCCCCTTTTTTTTATTTTACTTTAATCCCTCCAGAGGTTTGTGCGTGAGTAAAGAGGTCCTGGCACTCACAGCTCAGGCTGTGGCCACGCAGTGCTGGGCTGTGGTCTGCTGCCCTGCCTTTCACACCAAGGGAAAGACTGACAATGGCTGACAGTCCTAAAGCAGCATCTGGGCCTGAGCAGACTGGGCTTGGCAGATACGTTTCACAGCATCCCCCTGGATGACCTCCCTGCAGGAAAGGGGGCAGCTAGAGCCTGTTCAGTGATGCGCCGGGAAGCTCGTTGGGCGAACTGATGCTCCTGGCACCCTGATAGAGCAGGCTCAGCTGTGCAAACGTGGGTAGCCCCTTTCCTGCACCCTGCCACTCTTCCAGAACTAGCTCCACAAGGCCAGCTGGCCACAGCACCTGTTGACTCACACTAAAGCTGAGGACATTTGAGGGACAAAGTGAAATTGAAGCTGCAATCCGAGCGGGGCTGAGCCGTCCCGTGCGGGCACTGTTGAACTGTGCCTCCTCTGTAAGGGACAGCCTGGGCCGCTGTGAACAGGACATTGCTTTTCCACATCCACATCCACGCATTCCACCTTCGCAGACCCAGCGGCTGGAAAGCACTGGCTTCGTGGCACCCACCAGCTTTATCTCCTTTCACCCAAACTGCCCCTTTGAGACAGTATCAGCTCCAGTTTAACATCAGCCAGGTCACACATCCCTAGCTTTCCAACTTCTTTCTTCCTTTCTTCCTTCATACATATATACAGAGAGATACAGATACAGACACGTCTTTTAAAAGGTCACTGATTTGCATGAGGGCAGACATAAAATCAATTCCCGAGCCTATGGTCTAACTGCACCTTTGTATCCCTTATAATGGAGAAGTCAGTAGTAAAATTAAAAGTGGTGTTAACTTCCAAGCAGCCTTTCTGTTGTTTTATGTTTGGCATAACTGACCAAATGGGACATGTTCACTTTTAATGGTGGTTTTATTTATTTTTCCTACAGTATTTCTTTGGTACTTTTTCCTTTTATATGACATATTAATACATAATTCAGTGGGTTTATGTCTCCCTGCACAGTCTGCATGATTTCTTGTGCTATCGAACAGTAGTATTTATGACCAAATCGCCAAAATGTCTTTTTTTTTAATTATTAATCTTTTCTCGTTATGGGTTTGCCTGTTGGTTCTTTTGCTTTCTTGCCGTTTTCTGAGCCTTCTGGAGTGCTCAATTTCCCTGACTGGGACAGCTCACCCCAAAGGGTCAGAATTTGCATGTTTACCAAGAAAAGACATATAGCCGACAGGTTGAAAATACAGCAGAGACATCAGTGTTCACAGAGCTGTTATCAGTAAAGATCCACTTGCATTACTGTGATGCATGAGGGGACACAAGTGAGCATGTGAGCCAGCTGCCCCCCATTGCCCATTCCCAAGCCGGTCACCCCCCAGGCGCCGGTCCCCCTCGGTCTTGTGATGTCACCTTGCTGGGGCACTGAGAACAACATCACACCAGGGGCTGCAGGCCCAGATCAGTGGGCAGGTGGCCAGAATGCATGCAATAGCCTCCGTGCAAAGAAATCAAGCACCACCTCCCTTGTAAACATTTGTTTCAAGCATGTCCCGCTTGGTTATCAGGGTCTAGTGTGCACTTTTTAATTGATTAATTACTTTATCCATAGGTTAAGCACTCACTGAATCCAATCATTATATCACCACGCAGTCAATACATGCTGTGTATCTTTAAATGCCATTTCTGGGATATTTTCCATGTGTACATCGTCCTCAGACAATAGCAAAGGACATAGAGACCTTCACCAGCCCTTTGATGGACTACAGACATCCTGCTTGTTAGTCTATTATCTAACAGCTTATCGGACACATTCTCAAGCTCTCATTATTTTACTTTCACACTGCCATAATTAGCCCCTGCATTTTTTCAGGCACTCATAGTCTTGCTTCAGCCTACACATGCAGATTGTGCAGAAAGGAAGTTCAAATACTGATGCCATAAATATAAACCTTTTAAAGGTGACCTATAAAGGACTGCTGATAAAAGAAGCTGGGAAGTTTCTTATGTGTTTGTTTTCATTTCTTTCTGGTATAGGCTGTCTCTCCCCCAGCCTTCTGAACATTGCCAGGGATCAAATCCTGCTCACCTACCTGGTGCAAATAATTTCATTGATATAAGGTGGCTGCTCACAAAAGGTGAGCAGGATTCAGCCAGAAAGGCCTGCAATGGTAACAGGGAAGAGCGAACATACGAGCAGGACTTTAATTATTGTCAATGCAGGAGGAGCTGCTGCCTTGTGATTTGACTCTGTCCTCCAGGAATCCCTCTGAGTTTTCTTGTGGAACAGTGGAAAAACTAATAAGCAAAATACGCTGCTGCTAAGGAACAGACTCAGCAGCAGCACCGTGAACTCACAGTAAAAAAGAAACCCAGCAAATTAAGAGCAGTCATTTCATCACTTGTATTGCTCCTCTAAGGAGGTTGGATTCTCGTGAATTCTTAGTGGTCCATTCCAGGGTCTTGTTCCTTTCTTTTGGCTCTACTGACTTCTTTTGAAATAATTTCTGAGTTTTCCCAGGATCTCACCAGAAGTCCCCAATTCCCCGGGATCAATTCTCAATGTAGTTTTCCTCTCAGTCCAAACCACCTGCATCTTTCAGTGCATCATGCCTCCTGTTCTCCCCACACTGGAGCTCACCCCAGTATACACAATTCTATTAGCTGATATTTCAGGTATTTCTCTCCTTGTGAAATTGAAGCAATCACCAGCTCATTTCATCGGCTATGATTCAACTTATTCAGCAATAACCATCTGGCAACACAGAGAGCAAGATGTGGAATATAGATAAATCCATGAGATTAATCCACTGTATTTCAAGAAAACAAATCATGTTTATTATTTCCTTTATGTAATGGATCCTCCCTACCATGGTCACCACTATCTTTCTGTGGTTAATACTATCAAAGGTAGTGTCCTATGTCCAGGATTTCCAACTCCATGTTGTTAAAAATTTAAATGCTTCTTATGAAAGCCACTTGCATAGCTATAACTGTGGTCTGCCAGGAGGTCTCCATTAAAAACAACACTTCTGGGGTTTCATGTTTCTGCCATAAAAATTTGCCCCGTGCTGAACACAGCTAAAAGGTACTACTTTCCCCACACCAATACTCTGCTTCTGCATAGTTTTTGCCTTAGTTTATCACGCCTTCACCTCCAGTATAATGCTAGAGAACATTAGGAGCAGAGAAGGCAGCAACCCCTGCGGTAGGATGCCCACTACCTCCCTGCTTTTAGTCCCCCATAATTTTGATGCTTTACTGTTTTTACGTTTTACTGTTGATGCTCAAGACTTTGAAGGTGAGCGGCTGCATCTGAGAAACTGAAAAGCCATGTTAAAATTTTCACAAAGGTGATTTCAGCTGTTGTCACAAATGACATAAAAGAAAACAGTATTGTTTACTAGTAATGACAATGGTCCCCTCCTCTTGCATCTCTCCTCCACAAGGTGTGGGACTGCTCCTCTGAGAGACATTAGCAACACTCTGTGTTTTACTGCAGGGTTCGGTTGGCTTGACAGAGAGAGAAAAGCATCACCCAGGAATAAGAGAGGTGCCTTTTGCTATTACCATGAAAATCCACACACATTTGGCCAAGTTATAAACCACAGGTGGTCACTAACTGTGTGTTCCTCATTTTCTGGATGCCTGACTTGAAACCCTGGGGGCTGATTTGCAAAGTGCTGAGTGCCGAAAGCTGTAATTGAAGTCTCTGGGAGCTGTGCTTTGAACATATACTGAGCTATAAAAACACTAAGCACTCAGAAACATCAAACTGGGGCCCCAAAATCTGTGGGTCCCTTGACCTTGATCTCCCTGCGACTCAGCTCCCCATCTGTAAAATGGGAATGTTGTCACCCTCTTGTCTCACAGGGGTACTGTGAATTGAAATCCATGTTTTGTGTCTACAAGGTATTCAAATGCTCCGCTGAGAGCACAGGTGAAACACCCAAGAACAAATCTATAATTCTGTATTCAGTACACTGTCTGGATGGTGTGAGGTAAATAAGGCCTGGGCCACAATTTGAATGGTATGGCCAGATGTCTCTGAGCATCGTGCAGCAGGGAAGAAAAAAAAATTAGCTCATGTAATTAAATATTGTCTTGTAATATGTTTACACAGGAGACCAGAGTTGCGGTTATGTGGGCAACTTTAGCCTTGGCATTTCCAGAGCAAGAAAAATAACATTGCTACTGAGAGATGGTGTACAGTGAATTGCTGATACTCAACACTGTGCAGGAGGTAGGTGAAAAGTGCAATGATAAATACATCTCACAACACGCGTAAGTTAAAAATCATTATTCTGGTGGCAAAGCAGAGCTAGGACACCCTGAAATGAATGATGCCTGTGGAGCCTTTACTCACTGCCTCCGCATCAGGATACCACTCTCAATTACATAATCGTATATTTTGCCTTGGGAACCCTTGCCTCAGCACAGACAGCATTTCTTCAATATTTTGTTTGTATTCTTCTATGTACTCGCCTAGCTCTTACTCTGCTGCACATTATTCAGCCCCTGCTATGAAGACAGAGCTATTAACTTCTGTGTGAGTTCCTTATGGCTCTGGCACTAATTCACAGTTAATTTACTTCCGCGGTACATAGAGGCAAGTCATGGGGATATTAAGCAGAAAGGAACTACTAATCTGGACTCGATTTGATGTTTCAGAGGGGACGGAAGGCTTTGCCAATTGATGTGGTGGCTATTTGCTAGTAGCAGACAAATCCTGAAACTCAAGCATCTGGGATGCTGTTCCAGGTCCTCTGGAGCAAGGAGTGAGGTATTTCCTGCAATGGACACAGATAACTCTGTATTTACTGACATAACACATGACTTTCTTGCTCATTTCTGCTCTAATCTGATTAGCCTCTCCCTCACAGTCCCCTTCTCTTCACCAAGGTGCTTTCTTCCTCCATTCCTCAAGCATTTAAATACAGGTAATTAATTCCTGCCTGGCAAGCCAGGTCCCCATCTCCATCCCCTGTGTATTCTTCAAAACCTGCATGATTCCACACGTGCTGCCCCAGCCTCCTTCCCAGCAGCATTTCAGGTCCTTTATCTGAGCTTCTCTCTGAGCCTTCCTCTCCCCTCCAGCTTTATTTCTCCTCTTCTTAGGACATCTTTCTGTCATCTGAGAAATAATTACTAAGCTTATATATGCTGCAAATTTTCAAAACGTTAAGACTAAATTTCTCAAATCATTAGAGAGATATGGAGAATATATCCCTCTAAGAATAATGTGAGCCCCCACTCAAAATATTGTCTTTTAGTTCTGACTAGGGATGGTAGGACTTTGCAAAGAAAAATCACCAGAATTTAGCATGTGCTTTTTCCATAACCCTGAGAATGATGAACTTCATTCTGCAGCAGACACCGAGCAGAGAAAATTTCGTCACAGATCAAGGCTTGTGAAATAAAAATAAATATATTTAAAAAAAAAAAACAACCAGAACAGAAAGAAAGAAAAAGCCAAAATTAAGGAGAGCTAGACAGAGCTTGCAGCCTCACCGTTTATTTATGTGATAGAACATTCCAAGTCTCAACTGTGCTGTAAAAAGCAGATTTTGGAAGACACTTTTTGTTGGGTTCATATCATAGGCATGCTATGTATCAGAAACATTGCATTGCACCTTAGGAACAGATCTAGTTTCTTTACTGAGCTTTGCCACTTTACTACTGCATTGTGTGCTTGGAGCATCCTAACTATAATATGTCAGAGGGTGAAAGAAGTTGTTGCCTCCTCCAGTAAGTAGCTGGGAAAAGAAAAAAACAAAAGAGAGTGAGAAGGAAGGGGTGGCGGGGGAAGGGTGGGTTGTTGGTGGTGGTAAGAAATAGTTTCATCTGTAGCTTTGAGGTAGCCAGCCAGCAGGATCCAATGCACTGGAGGGCAACACCAGTGTTTCATCCCATGCTAAACTGATCACGCCTGAGCCTTTCTGAATAGATCTGTATGCTACAGAAAATCTAAGATAGAGTGTATCTTTCCTGTTAGCTTAGAAAATAAATAAATATACTCCCTCATTTATTAACTCAAGAAGCTGTTCTCCAGAGGTCATTGTGATCCATATTCAGCTCTTCTGACAGAGCACAACTGCAACACTGGCAAAGGACTTGAGATTAATTCTGATAGTGTGAAAAAAAAAAAGTCCAGGTTTTTTTTTTTTCTGTGCAGTGGGTAATAGGAGCAGTGTGAAACTCCAGGTTTAAACTTTTCACAAGTGCAAGCAAAATTTCCTGTTCTGCTTGAGTCCATAAAGAGAAGTCAGACGTTGTCTCATCCTTGTCTATGTGTCTCTTTTAATTTCATGTTTTATGTGGGAAAGATGGCCTTCAGATCTCAAAGGGAAAGCCCATCAAACCTCGAATACCTGAGGCAGCCAACCCCATGTGGCCTTTGCACAGGGCCTTGCACCCAGACAATCTCTAGCCTCAGCCACAAACTGGCCATAGGCAAGTTTATTTGGCATTCCAAAGAGGCAGGAAATTCCTTAGATGGGGTGAGGTCCTTTTACTTCCAGTCACATTAGATATATCTCATATGATGTCTAAGTACCGAGCAATTACACCAAGTCAGGAACAAGTCGCCAGACAGCTGGGACAGATGGCTATTAAGACTAGCCCTGGCTTTCCCTTACCCAAGTTCCATGATTGCCAGTCATGGTGATTTCTGGGGGAAGATTTGGGCTCCTGGCAGTGTCTTGGCTGCCAACGAATCACCTGCAATGGGTGTTCACAAGCAATAAATGGTTCAGGTGTTCAGAAGGGAAATATAGGTGAGAGACGGGGCAGAGAGGGAAGAGCTTGGCAGTTCTGCATGGTGTGATGTGATGGCATAGAAAGAAATAGCAAACCACATAGCAGATTGGTAACTTAAGTTTTTTGTCTTTCTGCTGTCTCCTTGTTTTCTGCTTTTGGTAAGTTGGGTACTTGCCGTTGCTGCTTTCACATTCCTATGGTTCAACTCAAGCAATGTCTTACCAGTCTTCTGCTACTTAGTCAAGTTACACATGTCCCCCTGCTGCGGGTCTTGTTAGGTAAGGACAGAAAGGGAAGGGCCTTAAGACAAGCACAGCACAAACCAAGTGGATACTTTGAGTAATCGTTTCCTTGCCTTGTGGAAAATAGTTGCCCCTCTACTCTCCAACTTCATGTCAAAATTTAACTTCGGGAAAAAAAAAAATCACAGAAGGAAAAGCACTTAAGTAGCCAACTGTTTTGATGCTTCACTTCTCCAGAAATGAGCTGCTGGTTTTGATATACTTATTATACCACCTGTCTCCTAAATCACAGAACTATGTTAACATCTTGCTTTTGCCATGAATTATGAACATATAAGTAATTACCCTGAATTTTACAAGTGAAAATGTTACCATCTCTTGATATCTGTCTCTGGCATGTATACCAAGGTACGTATTTTCCTTTTTTTTTATCCAGAACAGGACTCAAAACAGTCAGGGAAAAAAGACTAGCTACTATAGACTAGCTACTATCAGCGTTCTTTCAGACTAAGCAGAAGTTAGTGATATTAGATGACATCCCCCTGACCCCATCCCCATTCATACCACATAGAGGTGATATTTGTCTTGCAACAAAAAAATGAAAAAAAAAAGAGGGGAGGGAATAAAACATCGCATCTTTGAGACAAATTTTACAGCACTCTAAATGATATGTGTGCTTTTTATGTTTATGAAACCACCATCTAGCGAAAAATAGCAGCCTAATATTTTGACACGAAGGTCATTTGAAAGTTTTACTGCCTGCAAGCCCGATCTATTTTGTTGACAAAAGGCTCTCTCAGGGCTCTTTAAAGTGCCCCAGCCTGCTCGACTTTCTCTCCATCTAGCATTTCTATTTCCCCTCCTCGCTCCCTCCCACCAGACTAATTAACAGCTCATTAAGGCTGTCCTAATGAATTATGTTACAGCATTAAGAAATGGCTTGGAATAAATGCTCATTTAGGTACAGGAGGAGGGACAGAGAGATTACTACTTTTGTCAACCTTGCCAGTTGAAGCTAACCTGATCTGACCACACTCAACACCCAAACCTCCTGCTCCCCCCACCAAAATCATAAATATTTCAGCCAAAATGAATTTTAGATTGATACAAACATGCTCTTGGGAGGAATTGGCTTCCTAATGCCACAGAAAGCAAAATGCTCAGGAAAGTTATACTATGTGCACAGCTCAGCTCGTGCTCCCCGAGCTATGCTGCCTGCACCTGTGAAGGGCTGAAGAGTAACTGGTGGTGCAGGATGTCCTCCCCTTGTTTACATGGTCAGGCAGCAAGGCAAATGGACTCAACGCTAGCCAGCATTTACTAATTAAAAGCTCCTCTGTCGTATTTTGGATGACTTATGAAGCCCGGCAGGACAGCCTCCATTTAACATTGCTCCACACTAAATAGTGAAATTGTTCCCACTTCTCATGCAGAAGAACAGCATTGGCTCCGCAAAGAATTCCACAACCCAGCCAAAACTCGGAGCTGTGGAGGGGAGTGAGGGTATCCAGTTCACAGGTCAGGGCTGGACTTTTGACATGCCAGAGCTTTATCGAAGACCTCTCATCCACACTCAGTTTGGACACTTGAAGTGCTAATGTATTCTTTCATTTTTGAAAGACAAATCTCTTATTTTATTAATATCTTGCTGTTCTTCTGTTAAATGGGTATATGTTGGCACCTGCTCTTTCGCTCTGGCACCCGGAGAGATGTTACATTCTGCAATATCCCTCCTGCATGATCATTTTTCTCCTCGTTGGGTCTTTCGATATAAGGAAATGAAACTCACTGCAGAAGAAATGCAAAGACAACAGTGCCGGCAGTCTTTCCCTGAGTCACAATGATGATCAAAAAAAATGTGATGCTTGGAATAGGCCTGAATTTCTTCAAAATACACTAGCAAGATTAATTTTCACTACATGCATGTAAGATTTCAAATTATGGTCATGGTAGCAATTTGCATACATTTTAATATCAAGTTTGTAACACATAAACATATGCTAAATATACAAATTAACAAAAGACAGCTGAACATGAGACAGATAAGAATTTACTCTATGCTCCTGGAATCACCCATTTTTTGAGAGCTCTAATTGCTTCCAGATCTTGGTAAAGAATCTTTAAAAGCAGATCAGTTAATACAGTGGCCTCTGCATTACCATGCTCATGTATTACTTTTTTTTTTTCCAAATGCTTCTTCTGAAGTCACAGACAGCAGAAAATGCTCATTTCTAGAGTAATCTTTCAGCTGTGCCATATTGCATTTTTAATGGCTTCATTAGCACCAAGCAGGAGTAAATATACTTGCAGACCTGTGAGCTGACATTTCCATGCAGACCGCAAAACCTTTTTAGCAACAAAGGTAATAATTTAAGCTGTCTCTTGAAATAAGAGGTCACACCAATCCAGAGCTTTTGTACTTTAAAACCTGTCAATAACTGGCTACTTTTTAGCAAGAATTAAACTGCCTTGAAGCAGCTTGCACACCTAAGAGCGCCTACTTTCTGGCTGGAACTGGACTCCAACACGCTTCTTTTTTTATGGAGAAAAACAAGAACACCACCGCAAAATACGCGCATCCTCCAGGATGTAGAAGATGCTACAATCAAGGCTTTTTTTAATGCCCATTCACCATCTTCTAGTCATAAAAAATAATAGCAATTTCATGCAAACTTGTGTGTACAGCTCCCTGCATTACACAGATGTAAATATATACGTTGTATAAACAAACAGAAAATATTAGAGTGACGCATTTTCCACACTAAGAGACAACCTAGCAGCCGAGCAGTAGATTATTCTTATCACTCTTCTGCAGTAAAGCAGGAGAGAGGAGGCGAGAGCACATAAGGCAATTTCTGCCAGAGCAGCAGATGACGGAGCTGTTGCAGGACAAACAAAAAATTAAAGTAAATTTTTCTTTCCTCAACATCTCTCTCCCTCATCCCAAGTTTCTTGACTTTTTTTTTTTCCTAATTTGGCCCATTTTGGTCTTTTTTACCTTCCTTCTCCTTTAAAAAGACAAAATGGCTAATAGGGAAAAAGAGGAGTGGTAGAGGAAAATATCTTCTCTCTCCCCTTTCGGAGGTAGGCACCAGCATGCCAGCAGTGGAGTGATAGAACCCGGCCAGCCCCTGACAGCAAGGCAGGCAGGTGAATTGGGCGGTCTCTGTATCAGCTGGGGCCATCGGCACATCCCGCTGCCTATCAGTGCTGTGCCTGGCAGCTGGGGAGATACATTTAGATAAAGCAGCCAGCAATTCTTGATAACAAGTCCCTCAAATGTCAGGCAGCACAAAGGGCAGCATTGATTGCTGCTGTACAGCCCACCTTTCCTTTTCTTTGGTGCTCTATTTTTCCCCCTCCTTTTAATATAGCAAAGACTCTGGCTGGGATAATCTGCCTGCAGAAAAGGCCATTGTGCTGCTACATGCATTGTGTTATCCACTAAATAGAATTTATCAATGTTTCTCTGATTTCCTCTTCTTTCTCGTCCTCTCCCCCTCCACTCCATAGCTGTTACCCAGCCTCTTCTTCATAGAAGTGGGCCTGATTCAGCAAAGGACAGACAGCAAGTCCTAGATCAGACATATGGACTCCTTGAAATCTATGGTATAGATTTCCTACTCTCTCCCCCACAGCTTTGGATGAGTGCCCGAAGATAACACTCATCTCAGCTTTCATTTATTTCTGACATGTAACAGACATAGCTGACATTTTGGGGCCATTTCATCCCAAAAGTTGGGTTGATCTGAAAATGCAAAGTGTTTTGAATATCAGACATCCAGGATGTTCTCTCATTTGAGCTACCCAGTCTAGCCCTGGCAGCCTACAAAGCTCAAAGCCAACTCCTTGGCAGAGGCTGCTGCCCTGGACAGGGACACCCCACTTTCTGAGCTGGGACTTGAAAACTAGATGCAGCCCCAGCACCATACATACAGTGTAAAGGGATGAACTGAAGGTGCATTTGTCATTAAGGGTCTCCTGTGTTCCAGTTGCTGATAACTGTAGTGATTTTCTTTAATTTTTCATCCTCAGCTTCTCTTTCCAGACAATGGGAATAATGTATTTCCTGGAACCACATTCCAGCAGCGGGCTGCAGCAGCCATGTAGTTGGTGTTTACAAAGCAGCAGAAATCACCAGCAGGCCCCCAGGAAGTCAAGCAGTGACACATTTCCAGTCTCTTGTCCAGCACTGTCTCTCACCAAATGTTCCTTTTTCTTCATGCCCAATGAAGGAGAAAGGATTGAGTCTACAGCATGAGAGCGGGCCTCAGCACTCAGGCATGCTCACTACATTCACATCAACATGCTCCCCCTCTCACTGTCTTTTAAACTGATGTGAATTTAAAGCCAAATCTCTGCTTCAATAATGAACAGTCTGTTCCCAGCTATAAAAAAAATTACAATCCCTGACACTTTATAATCATCATTTTAATTATTATAATTTTAGAACTCATACTTCACCAATAATAGAGCTCAAACAAAAAGTGTGGTGTCCCCAGAGAGAGAAACGACAATGGGTTTTGCCTAATACGCTTGCTAGAATTACGACTATTTGATCTGATGCAGTTTTATGCTTTTATATTTTCACTGTTAGTGTTTTAAATGTAAACTCTTTGA
>NW_010392138.1:0-36696 GCF_000710305.1 Buceros rhinoceros silvestris | reverse complement strand
AGCCTGGAGGATTATGTGTGGCTCCCTGCACAAAAGCATTTCCGATACTCTGCACTCTTGCGCAGGGACAAGGAGTTTGAGACCATCCATTTCAAGTGGCCACAGAGATGGCCATGGCTATAAACATCATCCCTGGGCAGCAGCTCCTCTGCAGGAAGAGGAGGATGTTCCTAGGGAAGGTGATCAGCACCAACAGTTTTATCAGCTCCCAAAAACTAAGAGTGTAGGATGGGTATTTGGGGGACAAATGACATGGGCAGGATAGTGCCATGGTGGACCTGTCCCTCGCTTGCAGCAGGGAATAATATCTTGTTCCATAATTACCAGAGTAAGTCAAGATGATGTCTGTCCTCTGTCAGACCAAAGGTCTGCCCTGCTGGTGGCTGCCTGGAGCTG
This sequence comes from Buceros rhinoceros silvestris, assembly GCF_000710305.1. Taxonomy (NCBI): domain Eukaryota; kingdom Metazoa; phylum Chordata; class Aves; order Bucerotiformes; family Bucerotidae; genus Buceros; species Buceros rhinoceros. The sequence continues at coordinate 36,300 of NW_010392138.1, read as the reverse complement.
AGGCAGGCATCACCATGTGGCTGGAAGCACAGGGGCAGGCACAGTTACTCTTCTGTGCCACATCCTTCTGGTGTCTGTCTGGAGATTGCACTTGCAGCTCTGTTTTAGAGTTGCTTAGAGGTTCTGGTTGGATTTTTCTACCCTGAATTTCTCCTATCCTTTTTGAAGCCAATTTTACAGTATAAGTAAAGTTAAGTGTTCCCCTTTTTAGAAACAAAATCTAGAGTTTTGGCATAAGAAAGGTTGACAGGAGAAAAAAGGTTTTTCCCCATGGAAATGGAGGTTGGCAGTAGCTGCAGCACAGTGATCTTTCATACTTTTTTTCTTCAAGTCTGGAAGTGAAGGGGACAGGATAGAGTGTGTCTTTTCAGATGCAGCTTCTTTGATCAGCGTCATTCACTCTGGAGAATGGAATATTGAATTCCTTTTGCAGTCAGGCTGTGCTTAAATGCTTTTGAGTCTGACTGCAGTTTGTGGACTTTGTGAAACATGAGTATCCCTCCCGCTTCTCCTATGCCTTTCCTTTCTTCCCTGACATAGGGATTTTCAAAGGGCATCATCCTGGCCCGACCTGAGAAATGAGATGTTCTGAAGTGTCCCCAGCCACTGATCACATGCACACGGGCATGAAGGGAAATTGGGCAGAAGTACTGCAATTCTTAAATTGGAGGGCTGCATTCTCACTCCAGGCTCATGGGTTGAAGATGCAGGAGAGGGAAGTCATAGATGTGTATGGCCCAAATATAAATTCAGTAGCAATCTCTGTTGCTAAAGCGAAAGGACCTGAAGCAAAAAAATCTGCTAAACTCTTATGATTCAGCTTTTGGCAAGGGCCAGTATTTTCAGTTGTCCTGAATGTCTGTTAATGCTGATATAACCAAGCCTGCCAGTTTTCCCATCACGACCCACAAATTTCAGGAGTGTGTAAAACTCGGACATGCAAATGCATGGCCCACAGTGAAACTGGGCAGATAAAGCTTCAGACAGAGAAAGGTTTTGTAATAATCTTCATTTAAAACAAAGTTAATTAAATTTGGGTTTAAGCAGAGTTACAACCATTTTTAAGTTACAGAATAATGCCAGGACTTAATTACACCATTTATCTGAAGATCTTTAAGTCCTGAGGCATCGTGTAAGGCATGGAGTGCTCGCGGGAGGTTTGTAGGTTTGTTCCCCCTTATGCTCGCCCCAGAGCAGGAACAGGGAGGAGCTGGCCTGGGTCTCCCACAAACAGGCTGCTCACAGCTCTGCATGCTGCTTTGCGATATCCAGCTGTTTCAGCAGAGACCATGGACAGACAGAGGAGAGCACAGAATCAGCACCACGTGGGTCCTGATGACTAGCCCAAATCCTGCGACCCCTGCCCAACAAAGAGCATCCCCTCCATCAAGAGGGGTTGCTACATATTCACTGTGTGATGAACCCCTGCTCTGCACAGTTCTATTTTGCCCAGGTGGAACAGAGCACGTGATAAATCAAGGCCAGGGAGTTTAAATGCCTCAGTTAAATTGCACAGTAAATTAAAGACTGTTGTGAGTTCCAGTCAACTCTGTACTAGGGAGGGAGATACTGCTCCAGAGGCTCTAATTTTAAAATGTATCTGCTCCCAAAGCTGAAAACCTAATCAATTCATCCATACTGTGCACTAATTACTTTTCCTGTTTTGTATTGCAGTAAGGACAGGGAGGGAACAAAATATATTAGATATGCTCAAAAGTCGCTACTTACTATGTACAACATAGAAAAATTACTATGTTTTATAAAGGCATAAAATTGCTTTAAGAAACAGAAATAAGAAAAAAATCATTTCACGCCAAGAGTGAAAAAATGCTACCATGACAAGATACTTTCTGACATGACTTAGCACCAAGTTTTAGAAGGACAGATTCATCTTCTTCCTGTTTTATAGCTGAAAAAACTTGAAAACTTGAAATAGTTTTGGATTGTCCTAACTCAGGGACTTAACAACTGCAAATTTCAGTTCAAACTGACCCCAGCCCCAGCTCCTCGTGTCCACCCAGCCGTCACTGGTTATCTGACAGTGGGACAAATAGTCCCTTGGACCTTGTTCTCTGTACACAAGACTACAGCCATAAGAAAACATAGAGATTAGAGAGTTTTGAATATTTTTGTCTGCTTATCAACAAGGAGAAGATAAACACAACACAGAAATTCTGCTTCCCAGGCAAGATACCAATGGCCTCCCCGATAACACCAGACTAATCTGAAACTTTGCTGGAGCTGCAAGGCTTTTACACTCACACCACTCAACAAAAGCCATGCAAGCACCACTCAGCAAATATTGGATTATCTTGATTTTGTGTGACTCCTTGCTTGTATGTTTTACCCATGACTCAGCTTCCCCACACTGCCATTGTGCCCAAGTTTCTTTCATGACGCAAGCCTGAGCAAATTTAGGTAGGGCAGGCTTTTGAGAGCAGTCATTTTGTCCCTTCAGGAAAGCTGTCTGCTGATGTTTGATAGTCATGAACCACGGTGCCTCCACCAGGGCCTGGCCTACAAGGAGCACAAGCTACTTCAGACAGAGCTGTACGAACACTTTAGTTAGCCCTGTATAATTACAGTATGGAAAATTCTTAGAAAAATCTATTTATCTGGATTAAACCAGGGCATTGCCTATTCCTTTGTGTTTGGGGGAGGGTAACCTAGGAGCGCTGATGCTGGCTTGCATGGTGATGCACTGGCTCCTGACTGGGCGATACTGTAATACAAGCAACATAAATAAAAACTGCCTGTGGTAGGGCACCTGAAGTTGCTGGTGTGACTTGGAAACCTGGGCTCATTCCTCTGACACCTTTTGCAGGAATTTAAAAATTCCTATTGTATTTACTTAATAGTTGCGTTTTAACCTGTGCCCTTTTTTAGCTCTTTCGACATTGTCACACAGCATGAAGGAAGGCCTGCTGAAGAGCATGGTCCTGACAACATGGTATGAGAACAGGGCTCTAGATTACCGAGGAACTGGTAGGAGGGTGCAAAGTTGTGGAAGACACCAGCCCCAAAGGCCCCATCAATCATATGCAGCATCAGCCACAGGAGTTCACAATATTTTCTTGAGTCCCTATGGAGTCCTACTGCCAAATCCTACTGCCAAAGAGCACCAGCAGTGAGGACAGTACAGCCCCAAAATACTGCCACAGCCAATGCCAGCAGCAGAGCTCTAGGGATGGTGGCGAGTTATATTTTCCCCAAATCCATTTGCCACTCACTCCCGCTACAGAGTGCTCACATCTGAGACCCACAACAGCTGGAGCCCTACAAAACCAGTCTTAAGACAGATCCCATCACAGCTCACCTTACACAAAACAAATCCCGAACTCATTCAGCACAACTTCTCCATCTCAAAGATATAAGTGACAGAATTTCCTTCTATTTGTGGATATTTGAAAGACATTGTAAGCTGTGAGGCCATTTGCAGACTCAAAATGTACTAACTTGTTCAAAATGCTACTACAAAAGGACAGAGAGGTACTGGTTTCTGGTTTTCAGCACATACCAGATGGGGCTATAAAAAATGACCATAAGAAAGGAGGTAGTGAAGCAATCAAGAGTGCAGTTCTGAAAAGTTGTATAAAAATATTATTTATGGTCTAAAGTTACGTTGGGTCTCAGAAGAAAAAAAAAAAATAGAGGAAATCCACACCACTACAGGTTATTAAAGGGAGCAATTAGGCAATCATAAATGGGGAATTACTGAAGACTTAATGGGTCGGTGGGAGTAGAGTGTGGGAAACTTGAAGCAAATCCTTTTTCCTCCCCAGGAGAGCAAGAAAGGAAGAGGAATTAGCAAAAGAAAGAAGCAAAGCAGCAAGTTAGATCACTGAGAAGACCTGAAGTCGCAAGGATCCTGAGATCAGACTATGTTTTTGTCCAATTCCACTTGCTTATAGGGGACTTTTAAGTGGATTTAGGGAATGCATGAATTTTTTACTCATTTTCTAGTCCTTTGTACTACCATCACAGTGTCTGTGCAATGACAGCCAGATCGGGTTTTCCCTCACATGTCTGCTCACTCCCTCACCACCTTTCAAATAGATGTCACCCTCTTCGTCACTGCAAGGGAACAAGTGCCTTCCCAACCAAGCAAGCATCTGACTTTCTATTTCTGTCTCTCCTCTGCAGCACAAATGCTAGGTATCGGAAACAAGGCACTAAGATCAATTGTATCAAGTAAAAAAAAACAAAAACACCCCAGAGAAAATAAACATTTGGAAATAAAAAAAAAAAGCAGGCAGGTTTAGCAATACATACACACAAACACAAAAGGATGATCCATTGTGGCTGACTTATTGTAAGTTGGTAGAAATGCTAATGTTTGCAGAGAGACAAGGCTTTCATAAATACATATTATATATAAGAAAAATGAATTTTTCATCTCTAATCAGGGTTGATTTACAAAGCAGTCAGCATGCTTCTGTCTTTCAGCCTCCTCTTGAATAGGATACCTAATCCAAGTCTCAGACACAGAGAGGTAGAATGCAAATGACCCAGGTAAAAATGTAAAAAGCAAAAGCAACTCTTGCCTGTGGCATTGTAAAAGTCGAACCACCGTAGCAGATCCTACCACCTAATGAGCAGGAAGAAGGGGAGCTCTCACTTCCGAGGTACAGGCTTCCTTAAAAGATTTGGCATCAAGGCTGCAGCTCGAAGGCAAGAATTCACTATCCACCCCCCTCAAGCAACTGGATGAAGCCAAGCTTTGAATGTCAGGCCCTGTCATTGTAGGCACAGCAAAAATGCCCTGCAGTAATGCCACCACCAAGGCAGCACTCAGTTGTCAGAGTACCAGCAACACAATTCGTAAGAAAACCAGCAAATATGACAGCGCTGGAATATGAAACTGGAGACAAAGCAGAAGCTGCAATTCACTGAGAACAGGCAAGAGAACAAGACTGAGAAAAATAACAGTTTGCAGAGGGCTTTTTAGTGCTGTTGCAGTAATTTGTTGCTGGATGCCATGAAAATGAAGGACTCTGCCCAGGCTGCAGCAGTCCTGGCAAGGATGGGCATTCAAACAGCAGCACAACAAGCAGCAGTGTGGCTAGCACTGATCTCCAGTCAGTCCTGCCCAGACACCCTCCTAAATACAGACTTCTCGGACACTTTAGGACAAGGTTCTGCTCAGATAACTCTGGCTATATAAAGGGTAAGCACGTAAGAATAAACAAGTCATCAAAAGCTTTCTCTGTAACAAAGAAAGAACAAATCACATTTGGAGAACAAATCCTTCCTATTTCAGAAACCCTTCTAAAAAGGGCTGAGTTGCCCTCTTTTAGCTGTGGAAGGTGCCTAGACAGCTGGCTTAGACCTGATGACTACATTTTAGACAGCAAAAGTAATTTTAGAGAAATCCAAGCCTATGTTCTAACCGGGCCTTTTCTTGAAATCCAACTCACATATTGGTTTCTCTCATGAGAACATCCAACAGAATATAAAAAAAAAATCTCACTACAAAATTAAATGGAGATTCACCTTTCTGCTTTTTAGTGTGCTTTCACACTGTTAAAATGGGAGATTTGGCTCCTTTTTTCTATGCAGGTTTTAGTGCTCCGTGTGGAGCAAACGAGCTCCACACATCAGACATCTAACATATGTTGTTTACATAACACTTTCAGCTGTGTTGCTACTCTCTCTGAACTCGATAGTTCCCAAAAATTCAGGATCTTGCAATTTTATGCATCAGGAGGAAGCATTTGGCAATGGAACCCAGTATCTGTTATAGAAACCCTGCTCTCTGACAAGGAACACCAAGTCCTGTTGGCTGGGTGTCACTCATCAGGAGATAACTTCTTGATTTGCATCTTCCTATCACCACATGATCTAAAACCACTCTCTTTCCTAACCTTTGCGGGGTTACACAAGGTAACTGCACCCAAAGTTTTCCTCTGTGTCTTTCTCCACTGTCATTTCCAAGAGTTCTTCTGTGCTGTGGATACCTGAAGGGTCCAGGATGTTCCTCTGACCTGGACGTTAACGTGCATATAGACCACTACCTGAAGAGCACCACAATGCCCCAAAGAGTTTAACCACTTCTACTGTTTGAAGAGGAGGATCACAGTTGCCCCTAAACTCAAAATAGAGCTACCATTGGGTCATGCTATAATCTGAGGCTGAAGTGACAGCAACGTTTTTTAAGTGTGTGCATGTATGTGGTCATAGATTGGATCAAGATAAATTGGAACCTCTTGATCATTGCAATTAATAAAACCATAACTAATAATATGAGTGGGACATTTCCAGTTTCCTTTCTATAAATTCTAATGCATATTCCCAAGAAAGATATCAAAGTGATGTAGAATACTTAAGGTCTTATTTAAATCTGGTACTTTTGAACTCATGTTCTGTTACCTTCTGTATCTAGAATACATAATGAGAAAACCATGCGGACTGCTATCTCCAGCTTCTTGTCACTGTCACAGTATACTCACAGGGTTACTCATGTCATTGTTATGAAGTTCTTAAAACCACGTGGTACACAGAGGCAGCCTGCTTCTATTTCTGGTAGCAGCTCATCTGGAGAAAGCGCCATCCTTTCCTAAGTGGAGTCACGCTCCCACAGAAACCATGCTGTTATCTTGAATTCTTCCTCTCTGAGCAGTGACTACCAAGTGGCCACTTGTGGAGGCCTTAAAGATGCATTTGCTGTCTTTGTCAGAGCCTACCTCTGTAAAACAGACCTTTGTTCTTGGGACTGGAGCTCTGAAAACAAAACAAAGGCTGGTGTCCTGGATGGAGCAAGTCCAAAGAGGTGGAGAGAGCTCCACTGCCGCTGCTTGAACCACTTATACCCAGCACATGCTCCTCTGAAAAGTACACCTAGAAGAGACTTTCACCCTGACCAAAGCAAGAGCATTTCTTATCTGCAAACCTGGATTGAACTGCTGAAACAAAACTGTAAATAAGAGGAGAAAGGAAAATACAGAGTAAAGAAGCAAGATCCTCTCTACATTTCAGAACAGAACAGGAATCTTATTAACATTTAAATGAATAGACTATATGGATCGTGAAATCCTTGTGAACTGTTGTGCTCTGCACAGAAATGAATCTTGACCCTCATTACTGAAAGCCACCCTGCCTGTGACAGGTTATTTGTGAAGCTGGAACCAGATACTCTCTAGACTAACATTCTTCTCTGGCTGCCTTGGTGACCCAGGTGATTTTCGGTGCTTCTACTTTCCTTAATAAATAATATTAATACATTGGCAACAAAAACATTTTAAAAATAAGCCCAGAGCAAGCTACCAGTGCAGCAGTTAGTTGCACAGGTCAACACCCTGCAATGAGAAGTGATCTGCGTGTTTTGTATCTGAGGAGATAACAAACACTCATCCCAGCCTGAGTAGCTACCACATGCCTGCAGAGTCCGCACTGCCAAGAGAAGGATCGTGGCATCCAACGGGGAAGCCCACATCGCAGCTCCTCTCCTCCTCACCATGGCTGCAACAATGGGGAGCAGGGGCTGGTGGGCAGGGGGAGGGAGGGAATTGTGAATGAAGACATGGCTCCTACTGGCTTCCAATAGGAAAATGCACCAGGCAGGAGAGGCAGTAGAGTCAGTGCCTTCAGGGAGAGGAAAATAGCAAAGCAGTCTAGGGAAAGGTGAGGTGTGGGAGAAGAGCTGCAACTGTGGCTTCCCAAAACACTTGAGAACTTCTTACTCCCTGATATTTCACTGTCCCCTCCCCCCAGAATTTCCATGATCCCTCTCCAAACTTCATCACCCTAGAAACCATCTGTTCAAATGGGAATTATTTCCGGTATGGTCTGCATTATGCAGAGATGAGCGCAGAGGTCTCACAGTGGACAGACGTCTCCAAGTCTTCAGCTATCTCTTCATAGCAGGAGTGCTGTTGACCCATAGTGAGTTTCAGAGTCATTCCCTATTAGTGTAATAACATGTGACACTCCTGCTTGGTACCATCCCCACACTTTCTTTTAATTCCCCCGACTAGGCCTTTTGAATGGATGCAGCCGCACTTCTGTGGCATTGTCAGCTCTTAGGGTTATGTCATTAATCTAGTGTTCTAATCACAGTTGCAGCTGAGGACTCGCATAAGGATCTTTCATGTGACTGTTTCTTTTCTAGTAAGTTTTTAAACTCTCAGGGAGAAGAGCTGAAAACATAAAATGAATACACATCAAACCATGAAGCACAGACGAAAAAAAACAACTGAAAAAAGTCATGACTTCTCAGCTAAGTGTGTATGCTGAGGGCACAGATGAGGTTGGCAACCCAAGAGGCCTTGGCTGCTGTGATGTGAGATACACGCCTAAAATTTAAGAAAAATTTGTGTGTGCCGGTGACTGCAGGGGAACTGTAATTAATCACAGGCAATGACAACAAAACTTCTCTTGAGAGAGCAACATCAAACTCACAGGTCTGAACAAATTTTTAAGAAATAAAAACAAATGAAAAAATCAGCCGTGATGAGAGAGAGTGTACTTGCTCATCCATACACAAGCCTGAGTCAAGCTTAATCTTGTTTTTGAAGATGAGTTTCAGGTGTCTCTGCTAATGCTCCTGCCCAGCATGAAGGCAGCCTCAGCCTGTGGCTTTCTAAGCTAGCTCTGCTGAGCAACTTGCCAATGAGAACTTACATGAGGACTCACTGCTAATAAAAAAATTAAATTTTAAAAGCCCCCAGCTTGTGTGTTGTAGCACTTCTAATTTACACAGGCCAGCTCAAACACTGCAAATGATCAATTTGCCTAATAACACTTCAGAGGGGAAGGAAATGAGCATCACTGCAAAGCCACCAGCTCTGACTCCTCTGTTTAACTCTCCAGTGTGACCACAGAGACAAGCCACCACAGAGACAAGCCACCACAGAGACAAGCCACCACAGAGACAGAGCTCAGCTCACTAACAGTGGTGATAGTAAGAGCCCCAGAAGCCTCCGTCTCATCAATACCACAGAGACAAGCCACCACAGAGACAAGCCACCACAGAGACAAGCCACCACAGAGACAAGCCACCACAGAGACAGAGCTCAGCTCACTAACAGTGGTGATAGTAAGAGCCCCAGAAGACTCCGTCTCATACATACATGAGCGAGCACAGCATTAACACAGATGCAGCCACCTGAGTGTAATTTCAGTGTATCCTCAAACTCTTGATCTGTATTGACTGAATGTAAAGAACTATTACCTCAACTCTGCAATAAAGGCACACCTTCAGCATTTATCCTCTGCTTCTTATCCACAACATTTACTGATTTCACACAGTGTAAATTCAGAGACTGGAACATAATCTTAACTCAAAGTAATTCATAGAGTCATGCCTATTGAATGCCAGGGGACAGAGCTTTTGTTCAAAACCTTAAGTTTCAAAATTTCCAGACATTTTGTGAACAATTAATGATAAAAACCTCAAATTTCAATTTGATTTTAATTAAAACAGGTTTTCTCCCTAAACTTATCTACAAAAGCTTATTTTCAGTGTGCTAGCAATCTCATATCTGAATTCGCAACATCATATGCTGTACTTTTGAAGCTGTATAATACTGTATATCTTAGATCACCACCTGAATGTTCTTTTAGAAAAAAAAAAAGTACAAAATGCAAAATTACACAAAATGACAAAGAATTCATTTTAAGGACTCACTATCCAAGAGAAGACAGCCCTCCACATTCACTCTTCTATATTAGGTGATAGCCAGAGGATTTCATGCAACTTGAATGTAAAGAAATCAGCTCTGCCTGGTCCTCATGGGATGCTTTCCTGCAAGTCCTGGTATTGCAAAGTCATCCAGTAGGTGATTACAGCAATCAAGAATTTGGAGGACTATAAATGGTGCAACTTTCACAGCCTAGCAAAAAACTGAACTTCATGTTCTGAAGAAACACAACTGAGAGGCTGTAACTGCTGGGCGTACCCAGCCATTGGAGAGCAAACTTGGGGAATATAAAGTAATACAGGCAACATATTGGAGCTTCAATAAGGACAAAATGGAGCAATAAAGGATAAGAAACAAACAACCCAGAATTGGATTACCAAGTACAGTCTTACTAGATTCGTGCTCTATATCCTACTGTATATTGCATTTCACCAGAGGACAGAATTTAGTATCAGCTGGGGAAGGAAGGCTACATGAATAGGTGTGTGCATTGGGTTATGTGGGACAAATGAGAGTTAATTACAAACATTTCTCAAATTACTATTTCTTATTTTAGTCTCAGAAATATCCTTAACTGTATCATTAACTGTGGTTTTCTTTAAAAAAATGTAGAGAAATGTTTTTCCTTTCAGCTATTTTGCAGGGAGCAGAAAATAGGCATAGACTATGATAATAGAACATAATTATCTACTATCTTCAGAGGATGTCAACATTGCTTTGAAGCTTCTGAGACATATTTGAGCCTACCCATTAGGACTTCTTATGTCGGGAAAGGTGGGACAAGAAGTCTCTTCACTCCAAAGGCTGCCTACACACAAATCAGCATTTCTGAGTGATGGGGAAAACATTCTTCTCTCCTTTTATAGGTAGGGAGAGCCTTGGCTCATTGTTCTCTTCTTGCTTTTACCAGCAGCCAGCTCAGCTGGGCCGGAATAGTAAAACAAGCTATCCTCACCGCTCGTTTTTGCAGCATGGTACTACCAGAACAAGGGACACAATGCCAAGGCTGAGAAGTCTCACTTCACTCTACTGCTGGGAGAAGTTGTAAAGCCACAGCCCGGTTCAGGGATGTCAAGCAATGGATGTCATTGAAATGAAGTATTTAAAGGACTAAACTAAGGTCTCACTATTTCAGCTAGATGTATCTAAGGAGATTCTAACAATCACATGCTGCTTATGCCCCAACCCCAAAAATCTGACTGCAGCATGAGGCCCTCTGTTACTGAGGAATTAAAATGATTAATGGAATTACTCCATTATGCAGACTGAGCACATGCTGTCTCCATTTGTACATGAACTGAGAAAGCAAGCAACTTGCCTACCAAGGGAGAGACTTTCTGACCCTGCACTGCCTACTCCTCTTCCCAGAAAAGGGAGACAACAAATTAAGTCTAAACAATGAAGTGCTTTTTTTAAAACTACTTGATTTCTAATGCTTCTTCTCCACAAGCCCTATGAAGTTTTGAGCTACAGCCCTCTCCCCTCAAAGGCCCAGAGATGCAGTCACATATTATGTCCAGATTGGTTCATATTATTTTAGGGATTTTTCTGAGAAATATGTTTATCAAGCTAAGCAACTAGTGCAACTAGTTTTCCCTTGCGTGCTCTGATAATGATTTTTACCTAGCAGCAGGAAACAACAGTTCTGATGTCTTTCTGGAGAAGCTTCTGTTCCTAGGAAGGTCAGTCATCAAATAGGATCCTTTTTGCACCTGAGACAGAAAAGATGTTGAGGTCTTATATATCTGTATGGTATTAAAGTTTTGCAAATAGCAGAGAACCAGCTTTCAGTAATTACCTCTCCTTTCAGAAGGAACTGCAGAAGACATCTTTGAGTAGACTGTATTTATTAGAGTGGCAAAAAGAAAACAGAGTAGAAAACAATGAGGCAATTAGTAGAATTTGTTACATTTGTTATCTGAAATATAGCAACAGTTTAGATTCCATTTCTATATTACAGGATGTAGTAATTGTGACTGGAAGACCTGTTTCAATGCAGTATTTTGTAGGAATGCAGCAATTTCAGCCACCTACCAGTGGAAGAGTAGAAACCTGTCAGATTCAGTGCCAAACTGCCACTGTAGGACCTGTGCAGACCATTTAGCTGAATGCTTCTGAAGCAAAGTGAGATGTCTACCAGGCTCCCTGAGACAGAGCCCTGAGATCCCAGACTAAGCTAGTAGTCCTTAGTGGGGAGATGGAGGTCCCGGGAGCTTTGGACTTCTGTCCTGCCCATCATAAGGCTGGCAGCCCAGAGACTTTGACTGAAGCAAACCCTAGCCTTGGATTTGGATACTACGCTACAATTCTGTTTCCAAGTTTTCAACCTGTTTTTTTTTTCACATTTTTCTTTCCACAAATACTTAAACTCCACTTCAACCCAGAACAGATTTTTTTCTTTTCCTAAAGGATGGGAAAGTACAAGTTTCATTTCAGCTCTAAACATATCATAATCTTCGGCTTTACTGATTTTGCACTGTTTATAAGTCATCCTTAAGCAGCTTGCTCTAGAGGACTATAGCCGGAGCAGAATCCTGCATCATATTAGTAGTACTCTTAGGATCTTCATGATAATGTTGGACAATAGAAATCTAACAGCAAAGGCGCAGAACATACAGGCAATATCTCCTTGTTTATGGGTGACTTCTGGCTTGTCTGAGTACTGGCATCCTACTCTTCAGAGGTCCAGCATAATGAAGGAAGGCTTTTGTTAGTTTTACCTGATGGAATAGTGTAAAGAGAGGAAAGGCAGAGGTAGAACAAATTGAATCACAACATTTAGACCGTAGAATGTGATTAGAAAGGGAGAGTAAACCTGATGTACTGATTCCCATCAGGTACTGTTTCCAAAAGAAGGAAGCAGGAAAAGAAATCATGCCAGAACTTACTCTGACTTGCTTACTGCATGGGAAAGATCAACCAAATTTACATGGAGGGCCCCAAAAGCCATTCATCTTCCTTACACTTTAGACTTGTCTAGCAGGACAAGAAATGAGAATAGAAGACATGACCACACCATGAAATTGACAAAGCAAAATTCTAAAGCAAGAGAAACGCAGCTATTTCAGGTTTTATAATTAAATGGACTACACATGCAAAGTTTTCCAAGAACCCAGGCCACATAGCATGTAATCTCAGATTGAAGTTTCTGGTGAATCTGAAGGCTAAGATAGGATTTTTGGTCAGATCCATGCAGTATTGACTTGATAGTTTCCCATCCACAAATATAATAGTTATATTACCTAGAATTTCCTTTAAAAAAACAACTTATGAGTACTTGTGAACACTGAATCATTAACTAAATGAGAGGAGGAAACAGGCTGTAGTCCCACACCCACCCGTCTTCTTCTAGTTAGCCCTGCTCTTTGGGGCACTCTGGTAGTACTTACAAGACCCTGTTCCAGGCCCAGGGCCATGCAGTCCCCTGTTTCAGGCTTTGGCTGCTATACTCATTGTCTGAGATGATGCAACAAGACTTAAAGCCATTGCATGAGTATCCACCTATATTGTATCCATGGTTAGAAGAAAAAGTGTATCTAGTCATGTGCACCTTCCAGTTTTATATCAGACCCACAAACAGCTGAGCTGCCCAAGAGATTTCAAAAAGGGTAAAAGCAGGAAAGAATACATAGAAAACTTTTAAATATAGGATATTAATTAATTATTAATAGAATATTAAATATAGGATGTATCCTAATAATAGGATATGTATGTATGTCCTGCCACAATGTAATTAAAGCTTAAGAAGTTCATAAGCCCTTGTTAAGTTATTAGAAATTGCATTAGCATGACAATGATGACTCACTTCTTTCTATGTCATCCAAGCATTAAAAACTGGGTGAAGGTGAGGATTTATAAAAAAAAAATTTTACAAATAATTAGGACTATTATAGAGCAGAATGCGTTCTTACTATTCAATTATGATTGAAGAGTCACAAGATGAATGTTTCAACAATGGTAAATGACTTAATTCTCATTAATAAGAGAATCAAACTGTGCAAGATGTAGGAAAGAGACAGTGGAATCTGCTGAAGGAAATTTTATTGAATTCAAAACTTGTAAGAATCTAAGCATAGCAAGTGGAAGAGCATTAGAGTACTTCCACAGGTCAGATGATGCATAGGTATACAGATAGGAAGCACAGAAACCATATATTTACAGTGACGTTTTTCATTGAATGAACACTGCTATTTTACACCTGCACTGTCATCATTAGTTAGCCCCAGCTCAATAAACCTTTGGGTCAGCTAGGAAGCAGCTATATCATTGCTCCTCAGTAGGCACTGTGAAAACAGAGATGATCAGAGACCACCCAGCAGACAGCCAAAGAGCAGCCATTGAAAATAGTCCTTCTGTCATTGCTTCCTATAAAGGGCTAAAGCTTACTTTTCTCACCAACATTATTCTGAAAGAGTGAAATGGAGATAGTAATTACTAGATGTATCTCTGGCAGCCACACCTATCACAGGCAGAGCCTTGCTCTTGCTCTTCCTTGCTGGAACTGATTTGTTGCCATAAAAGTTTATGATTACCATGAGCAGGAAAAAAAAGCTTCTTGCTAACTAGTCTCATTGACTCTTCAACTCAGAGGTAAGATCCAGTGTTGCAGCAGAGCATCAGTGTGCAAAAACAGGGAAACAGCCCCTCAAAGCTTAGGAAAGGAAACCTCTGCTTTAGGTATCTTTATGAGTAAAGCTAATTAATGGAAGATGATCAGATATGCATTTGTCCATCTAGTCCTATATGTTATTAAATCTGGTGCAATATTCTAGGACAATACATTCAAGGTATTGTGGATACGGACTCGTATTTCAGTACTATCACATTTACCCACACACAAAAGACCAAAATTATTCCTCCTGCTGAGGTAACTGTGTTAGATGATACGAAAGGAAACGTGCAAGAGACCACATGGTTTTCCCTCTCCTTTCCTGCCTCTGTTGGATCTTATACAAAATGATCTCTTGTCTTTTCAGAGAGACAGTCAGTCTCTCTGTATACCTACTCTTATAGGTATACAGCAGAGAAAACAAAGAGCAGAATAGTTACAAACAATACTTGTTTAGTGCCTAGTAGTGGGCATATAAAGGGGATTTGATGGGCAGATTTACAGACAAGGAAGTAGCAATTCAGAAAGTGTCTTCAAATGCACTGTATAATGTACGTAGTTGAAGTGAAGTTTTCAGAATTTTTTGCTTCTGTCCTCAGCTCAATGCCAGAGTTTTTGGAAACTGGCATCATAAACCAATCACGATGATTTTAATTAAAAATGAAAGGAGCTTACAGTACGCAAACATGTTATGTAGCAAGTACACCTACAAGCTGATTCGTATCTCTTCCTCAGAAAATGAAAAGTCAAAATTCTACTTTTATAAAAATAAAAAAGCCAAGGAGACAGACATAAAATGAAACAATTCATTCAGACCTAACACACAAGAGTTTTTTTTTTTTTGAGGGAGAAAATAAAAAATCCAATTATTTTCAACTCTGCGAGCTCCACATATATAAAGCATGTTAAAACACTACTATTTCCAGCTAACCACAATTTCTGTTAGAAGTTGCCACCTCTGTAGGAGTTTGTTGACAGGACCACGTGCCCTTGCTTAGCCTGCTCCTAAATTGGCACGTTTTTTGGTTTTGTTCCACATGGTTTGCACAGGAGCAGCTGAGGCAGGAGTAGCATGCTTAGACAGGTAAGAGCCATCATGTTGGTTCAGACTAAATGTCTGGTTCAACTACTTCCCTAAACCACTAAAGGAAGATCCACTGATACATCTCTGAAAATCCTAATCCCTGTGCCACATTCTGTCCTTGATCACACTCAGTGCCAACCCATGTACAAGTTTATCAGTATTTCTCATTGCTACTCTTCACTGACAGGTTTCTGCAATCCTAGGCTCTTCCTCTGGGAAAGAAGAAAATCTACCCAGTAAGAGGGAATTCCAGTAAGTCAAGCAGGTATCCAGCTTCACAGAACACACAGAGAAAAAACACAAAAAAAGCCAAGATGAAGCCTGTTGGACTGTCCTCTCAACTCTGCCTCAGATGTATTGGGGAATACTAAGGAAATCAGATTCAATTCCTCAGTTTCCACTCCTGCGATTCAAGAATATTACTGCTGCCCAACACCATGAGAGTATGTGAAGTTTGGTTCAGTATACGCATTGTACTCAAGATTTTAAAATGAAAAGCTGTATACAAGTGCAACCTATTAGAGTATTACCAAAACTCAACTCACACATCAAGGGCATGTTTTAGTGGAAAAGAAATTAAAATCATTTCTCTTTGTTCTCTGGATTCTAAGATATGAGCAACACTGTCAAATGCCTCTAGAAGACAACGTTCAGTGAAGAAATAAAGGCTCCCTTTGTGAAGACTGTTCCATTATAAATTCATTTTACTCTGTTTCAGAAGACTCACAAGTCTTTCCTGGGTTTTGTTTGCATGCTCTTAGAATCGTTTCCCTAGTTGTCATATTCCCTCTTGCTAACGCAGTAAGAATAGAAATCCTAATGCACTGCGTTACAAAGTACCCAGCTTCATTAGGCTGCATAGACGTTATCACAGTTTTAATCTATTAAAGCCATTAATATTTGCAAAGTATGGAGAAATTTTCATTTTCTGGAGCTAAAGAATAGACATAAAACAGTGTTAAGATGTATAAATAAGACAAAGTAGAAATCAGAATACTTCAGGGCTTTCCAGGGTGATTTTATATTAATCAGGTTTCCTGCATCTCTTCCATCTTGTTGCACCTCCCCTCTCTTTTTTCCAATCTCATGTAGTCTTTCTTCACTCAATTCTCCTGTCCTAGAGACAAGATTCATTTACAGAGAACATAAAAAGGTTTTTTTTTTATTGAGGCCAGACGACTAACAGGTCTCTCAGGACTGAGGCTACTATCTTCTCTACCACAAAGAGAGAGGGAGAGGGATGGGAAGAGGATGTTTGCTTTTTTATCTAAACTGAGATAAACCTGGGATGGTTATCTTGCTGTAAAAAGCAAGGGGCTACAGGTGCTTGTGGGTTTTACTAACAGCTAGGCAAGGTCAGCACTATTCCAGACATTGATGATTTAACCTCAACTAATTCACCTCCCAGTAAAACCAAAATGCCTTGGTGTACCCCCTGCCCTTTAAGTGTATAACAGCCATGGTATGAGTTGTCCTGTGTTAAAAACTACTTTCTTGTCACTGAAAAGAAAGTAAATTGTTCTGTCTCGTAACAGCTTTAAAGAGCTTCTATCTAATCAAGCTCTGTAAGCACAGGGTTTTGCCTACAGATTGCCCTGCAGAGTCTCTGGTAGCCTGTCAGTTTGAACCAGTGTAAATACCTAGGCAGATTAGCACTCAAGCTTTCCCAGGTGCACATCTAATCATGGCAATTCTCTCCCTTTATCTTTTCAGCATTATAAAAAAGTTGTCTACCAAAATCCAGGATAGATATGCTTCATATTTAGTGACAGAAAAATCTCAAAAGGTTCAGATAAGCGCATGGGCTACTCAGTATCCATAAAGAGGGAGTTCCTCAGTAATAGACTCTCTCAGAATTACTCGCCCTACTGAAATAAATGTCAAAGCTCACATTGACTTCAACAGAGCGGCAATTTTACCTTCCCTAAATTGTCAAAAATTACAGGATTGCAGTGAATATCCTCAAGAATAGACAGCTCAGAGATTTCAGGTACATTTGTTTAGTTATCAGTACCTCATGGAGAGGCTTGGCCACAGCTTGTGAGTGCTTTTGCTTTAAGAAAAAAGAAGCACACAATAAGAGACAAAGTTATTAACTTTACTGTAAAACAAAACTGGTTTAGTTAGAATTTAAGTCATCATCATCATGGCTTGGCTTTGCGAACAAAGATCTGGGAAAGGCTTTTCCCACGCTCACTGCAAGCGATGAGTGCACCCTTCGGGCCAGCGCGGTGGATTTTTTAGGTGAGGCGCAGCGTGTGCGGAACTAGCTCCACCCTTTACACCTGAGGTTCATCTGCCAGGGCATAGTGAGCTTGGATGGTGACAGCAAGGTCCTCGGGTCGTAGGTTTGGTTTGAGTATCCTTCTCTTAGATGATGGATGCCTTACAAGGCTAAACGAGCTCCATCTGCCCGGGTTTGGAGTCAGAGTTGTCCTTCTCCTAGGACGGCTGCCCAAAGGCTAGTGAGCCCATCCTGCCCGTGGACACACTTTGTCTGACCCTTCAGCTGAGACCTGTCTGGCTTGGGAGATCCCACCGGAGACACATGCCACCATCAGCACAGCTCTCAACCTCACAAGAGCATGCAAGCCCTTTCCCCACAACAAGGGGGTGCCTGTGAAAGAATTAGAATTTAAGTAGCGCTCAAGTAACTTGCTCTGTCTGGTCATGGTCGTCTTTCCCAATCTGTCAGATGCTGCCTGTGTTGATAAATACATTTTCTTCATCTGCTTTCTTCTTCTTTTTCTCCCTTCTAGCAAGCTTTTGGATAAATTTGAAGTGTGACTTAGCTTAGGCCAGTGTTAAGAAAACTGGACTTAAAAACTCCCTACTATACAAAATCGCTTTAAAAGCAGTTGTCAGTGTCTTGTTCTACAGCCACCTCAAGTTTTTCGAGGCAAAGGGTTATCTCGCTTACCTTACTGCATGAAGTAGAAATGTTGGGGTTTTTTGTTAAACCCTAGGAAGAAATGCTGTTGTTGTGTGCAACAGTTAATAATGATAGCCTCAAATGCATCTTCTGTAAAAGCAAGCTGCGAGGTTGCGCAGACGGCAGGATTGCTCCAGCTCAGAAGTACTGCTGCCCTTTAGCATACCCCTCGGGAGGGTAGAGATTTCTCTTTCTATGAGCTGATTTGATGTAGTCTGTAAAAATTTTTTTACTTCAGCTTAAGAAGGGAGTAGGGAGGGACAGAATACTCATGTCTCAATTTATAGTTCACTGACATTTCCTCAGGTGAAGAAAACTTTTAACTACCAGTGACCTTACTAGCAGCTGTTGGCAGTTACTATGGGATGACAGCAGTAAAAAACAAAATAAATTTTAAAAAATAATAAATGGCCCTTTATCATAAGGGGAACTTTTCATTTTAAATGTAGTGCCTTTTGAAATTACGAGTGACTTGGCCAGGTTTCAGGATTAATGAACACTCGCTTGTCAGGTTCAGTATGCCTATATATCATGCAGTTTACCGAGACAATGTAATCAAAGCTTTCCCCCTTGAGTTTGGAATGACCCTTTAAGGACTTAAGAGAAGTTTTAGAGAGAGAATTAAATTCACAGGTGTGCCTATAAAATTAAACTGCTGCTTTTTGGTAGACCCATAACTTTTCTGAGATTTTTAGTTTCTTCAGAAGGATTACAGCCTGACCCAAACAAAGCAGTGACTGTAAAAATTGTGAAAGCTACCACAAAAAAGTGCCCTTCTAAAAAAATAACATAATGCTAAAAAAATCTTGTGTTTAATTGTACACACAGGTAGAAAAACTGTTAATGGAACATTACACTCAGAAATACGCATGCATGAGAAAATGCAAGCTTTCTCCTCCTGGATATCTAAACACCAAAGCACCTGGTAGAGTGTCATCATAATCTGAATAGTTTTCATGGGTTAGTATTATTTTCTGAATATCGTTTAAAGAAGGGGAGAAATACCTTCTCAGCTGTTGGCACTACTTGTCTTCAGGACTACAGTAACGTACTGTGTGGCTGAGGGACCAGCCCTTGGGACAGCAAACCCTACTGTCCTTCAGCCCTAGTACTCTCCAAGCAACTTCATGGGCTCCCACAGCTTGAGGCTATCCATGTCCTCAAACAGCACAAACAGAGGTCTCAGGAGCCTGGTTTAGCTGGAGCCAAGAAGGGAGCTTCCACCAAGCAAACTGCAAGGATGGTTATTCTAGTTAACAGGAAGTGGGGAGCACTGATATCTTCTGCTGGGTCAAATGGGCTCAGAAGTGGACATTTCTTTACAGAATTCTTTCTCCTACACTGTTAATGTAATTGCCAACTCTGGGTGCACACCGGGGCTACAGGGCAGAAGGTGACCCTGATGGCAGCACGAGCTGCCACTTACGCCAGCTTACTTCCTCCCTCAGGGGATACCAGCAACAGAAGAGCAATGGCTAGACACATGTCCTTTACCAAGCTGTCCAAGCTTATAGTCTAATCTGCCAGAATCAGATGAAACTGGTACTAGTGTGTGTTACTCTTGTGTTGGGCTGAAAACCATGGTGGTGCAGAAAGAACTACACACTGAGCCTGCTCCTAACTATAAGCCAACATGCCCAAATATTAAAGGAGTCCAGATACCAGAAAATCAAAAGCAAGGTTAAGCAGCAATATGAGTGTATTCAGAGAAAACTGAAATCATTTATCAATAATCAAATTCCTTCCTGTCTTAGCTCATGGTCATTTATTGCAGAATGGCTATACAAGATTAAAACTCCATTTGCATGCTCACCATCAGTTATTGTGTCCCTGCTGAAGGTCCAAACTGACACTATAGAACTGGCAAAATACACTACAGGGATGATTCTCATCCCAGCCCAGCCAAGTTAGTTTCACTCACCATGGAAAAGCAACCAAAGTGCCCCAGGGGCCCAACACAGGATCACTAAGGGGCTTTCCAAGACTCTTTCATCAGCTCAGCTGCAGGTTAGACAGCCACCTGCTGAGGAACAGTAACAGCCTAAGGATGAAAAGGCCAAAAATAGGCCCAGCTGTTTCCATCATTAATAACAGAGTTCCCTTAGGTGAGAGACCTATTGCCACCTGCTGCCACTGCTGCTTATACAGAAGGCAATTGGCTAATCTGTTACAGTTGAGGAAGCACAACACACCCAGGTGGGGCTGTCCCTCCACAGAGGAGGCAGTGCCTATCTACAGCATCTTTGCTGTGATATGAAGACATCTGTAGTATGGGGTTTTTTGGGTTATGAAGACTGGTGAACAAAACACTCTTGGCCCAAACCTCCAGAATGTTAAAAGCGCTCTCTTGTCTGTGACAGGTTGGTGACTGGAGCAAGGGTGGAGACATGGCTCCATCTTCCGCCTGTCACTACTATGAGATTTTCTACAGAGTAGTTTGCAGAGAGGAAAAGTTGGTTAAATGTTATAGATTGAGGCAAACATTCCTCCTTCAGTAAAAAACAAGTCCACAGAAATCAAAACTACAAAAAAAAAGGCAATTGATGTTCTGATGCAGCAGGAGTTCAGATGGCTACAAGGCTGTTTCATGCTGGCCTGTCTCAGCTGTCATGCAGCCTAGTGAACACAAACTTTTCTCTTCAAAGCAAAGCAACCTAGCCCCAGCAATGCCACCAGACCATGCCAGGTCTCCCAGTCCAGTTCCTGGCCCCAGTGCAGATCAGCTTTCCTCCAGGAGACTTCTGATTGTCCAGCAGGCATCTGTGACCCACAAACTGACCAGCACTGTGTTTCTAGCAGGGCTCTGCCCAACTGCCTCCTTTCACCAAAGAGAAAAAGGAAGGAGCTTCCCCAGACTGTCCTTCCTCCATGAGATTGAAAGCAGATGCTGTGCTTTTCGGCTACTGACCCTTCGCTGTTGCATTCACTCACCTCAGCTGCTTTTCCTCCCACCTTTTGAGATGTCAGTGTTGTCTGGGCTTTCCTGGACAAGACTGGTGCCTGCTTAAAATATCTTTGAGCTGTCTTACACAGGTGAGAAGCGTCCTTTTAGAAAGCAAATGTGGACGTGTTAGTTGTACTGGCAAGAAGCCCACTGCACGGGTCATGAAGCTACTCCTTCTGCCATCAGCAGTGCCAGGGGATGCTGTGCTGGGGTTGCTGCCTTCTGCCACCCCCAAATAAGCATTGATGCCGGTAGTTACTCTTCTGTTGCAGCCAAGCAAAATCTAGGCAAACTCTTTTCCTCTCCACTTACTTCAATGCTTTTTCAGGCCTGAAGAGCTACTTCCGTGAAAGTGCAGACTTGGGACTGCCATGTCTTTCTCATGCAGACCTCTCAAAAAGTGATTTGGAAAGGGTCTCATGGATATTTGGGCCATAGCGTCAGCATCATAGTGAGGTTCCTGGAGTGCTCATGCCTCTCACCGGTACTGTTGTACACCAAAGCAGGCACCGCATTGTCAACTCTGTGTGATTTTTAAGCAGCAAGTAATGGTTACCTTTTGTGTCTGCTGGTTTGTTTCTAATAGAAAAATGAAAATCTGGAAGAATTGTATGATGTAGGAGCTTGGATCTGGGATGGAATCCAATGCTGGCTTTAGAGGACACAAGTCGTGAGGGATGTGTCGTATTAGTAGCTTGCAGCTAATGGGCTGGCAAAGACTGGAAGCTGCCCAGGGCCCATGGAACTGCTCAGGTAACAGCTTCCAATGTCTCGGCCAGTGGACCTTGACGGTTTCTTCATCCAGAGGTAATTAGCTAAGGTTTCCACAGTGCACCAGCTTCAATCATAGGTACAGTCATCCCCCCTCCTACCTCGGCTGTTTAATGTCTTCCTTGGAACACAAAAATACCTGTGTCATTGCCCTAGGTTAATGCCTATTGAAAATTTCTGAAGGTACTGACTGCCTATCTGCATCAGGCACAAGCATAGCAATAAGCACTGGAAGAAAACAGAGCAGGCAAGAGAAGAGTGTCTGACTGTCCTCTGGGCAAAAGGATGCCAAAGAACCCATTTACAAAGAAAACATCATGAAAGTGACAAGTGACAACTTGTCCCACCAGCTTATGTCAGAACCAAACCCAGCAGAAAGTCTGCAACACAGTGTAAAACACACATTCATAGCAGCCTGGCATTAGCAAGCAGGAAGCACTGATTCCCGACTCAACTCAAGCCAGCAGGGGATAGTGGAAAGGTTAAAAATTATAAATGAGGAAGGGAAAATAGCAGAGCAATTGCAGAGTCTGCTTGCTTTGCCTTGAATAAAAAGAGTACTTCACAAAACTAAGGAAAGCAGTATTTAGCTTCATTGTGAGAGACTCCTGCAGCAGACAAGAAAACAGTGTCTTTTGGTGAAGCTGAGGTCAAAGATGTGGCCAAGCCAGGCTGCTTTGTACAGCAGCTGACAGACAAGGAGGTAGCAGGGCAGACAAGGAGGTACCATGGCCTCTGGCTTTCTGGAACCCTAACTTACTGAACAGGCACCATTTATAGCTGAGCCAGTAGCTCTGTATCCACAGGGTCTGACACCAACATCAAACATCTGGATCTCACAAGAAACCATAACACCTGTCACCACAACCCTGTTATTTCTAGAAAAACAGCACATTTCAGGCATTGAAAAGAGACAGCGTGCACATAAATCTCCTTATTCTGAAATACGTTTCTAATCATTAGATAGTTCCTGTTGCCTAAAAGAGACCCAGGTGCCCAGATGAGACTACTCGAATGAGGGAAAATTTACAACTCACAGAACAGAGGTGGCTTGTAGGATAGGAACGCGTAGCCTTTCTTTCCCTGCAGTTTACTGGTGTGGATGTAACAACGTATCTTTTACTCATTACCTTACCTTTCACTGCCTCCAGTGCAAATATTTCGTACATCTAAGTTGGGTTACAATTCTTTTGAAGATACAGGCCCAAATGTTTATTGCTAATTTCTTCATTGAAGTGCCTGGCATAATATGAAAGCCATTCTTGGTACACAGCGAAATATTAAGTTCTCTTCTCAAAACTATTTCAGTTTGCAGAGTTTGTCTGCATTTTCCATTCCAAGCTCAGTGAAAACAAAGTCTTGCTTTGTATGGAAAAGCCTGTTAGTTCTTCCAGTAATTCAGTAACCTGTAATTCACCAGTTAACAGGAGGTGATTTGTTGCATTTGTCTTCCTAGCTGCAAGAAGCATTTGACGATAATGTGGGAAGCTTTTAAAGTTTAACTAGGGTGAAGAAGGCAAGAAAAACCAGCATGGGTCACAAGATGCCTCACAAATTATTATGTCCATGCTTTTAATGGCTCTATGTGAACAAATACAATATACCAGCAGAAAAACAAAATTGCTTTTTCCAAGGTGCTCAAAATTGAAAGCATCATCCAAAAAATTCAGCAAGAACTTCCCATGTATTCTCATTGAGAATTTCTGGCTCCACTTCTCTGCTCTCTCTTCATTTTCTCCGTGGCTTCTGGCTTGCCTGCAAAGGGAAACTGCAACACCTCTGCATCAAAGACATGATCAGCTGCTTCTCTCTCTTCTTTAGCTACAGGAGCTGGCTAGGTACCTAAGAGGCAAAAAGAATCCACTGTTTTGACTTGGCTGGGAAAATAAGGTCTATCCCCAAAGTCAAGACCTGGGCATGGACATCTTAAAACATCCACAGGATAATGAGAAATTCAGACTACAAATTTTTCTCTGGGATCATTTCTAAGAGGTAGAAAACTGCATATTACAAATAATAGAATTTCAATGGGTTTTGTACAAATCAGTTTCCTGTCACAGGTTTTCTTATTTTTATTAGTATTTTTAAACTACCAGGCATGAAACTGGCAGATCCTAGTTTGCAATTATTTTTTTGGAGCCAAGTTTTTGCTGTCAGCTGACAGCCAATTTACTGACATTGCCTTCATATATGTCACGGGGGTGAATAAACCAAAACAAATTATTCTTTACTACAGGAATTGAATTTCTTCCTAGAATCAATGTCTTTCCTCTTCCTTGAGATTTTGGACATGACTTCCGGTGGTTGCAAACCTAACATTGACTTTGTGGCCCGTATGGATTGCATCAGACATCAGGAGGTCAAATCAATCAACAATACTGTTATCTTTCAGTATTTCTTGATTGTTTAAGCAGATAAATGAGAACAGACACAATTAAGTCAATACATCAGTACTTTGGTTAAACAAGTGACTAAGAGATAATCTCAGGTATTTGGGATCCCCAAATAACATATTTGGAAACCTATGTGAGTCTATGGGGTATAACTGTCTTTGGAGCTGAAAAGTACATGCCAAATCAATGGAATTTATAGATCACATTATTTGGTGCCTGGCACAATAGATGAAGGAATGCAGGAATAGCTTTGAAAAAGGTGGAGCCAGTGCCTCAGACCCAAGATTATGGAAAATGTGAGCTATGAAAATGAAGGCCATTTACTTGTCTGTTTTTAAAGAACACACTCTAAATGAGGAAAAGAAAGCAAGTAAGGTAGCATTGGAAGCTCTCAGCATACTGGGAGATGTGGTGGTGGGTGGTGTGTTTTCAAGTACGCTGAAATGTTGTATATAAACTGATTGAGACCAGATGTAGTCTGTGCTTTTGATATGGGGTTACTGATTTGTTTTTGTCTACTGGGCTTAAATTGAATTCAGTGTTGATTTCCAGATCTAAAAGTATAAGATAGCTGGTCTTCTACATAGGTGGCTTCTAGCAGTTACAAAGAATAGTGGTTTTGTGTGAGCATGAGAGAGACATCAATATACCTTGTTATTCATGTACTTTTTAAGGGTGAGAGTTTTCCTGGAAAGTAATTTCAAGGCAGCTCCAACATTACTTTTATAAACTCTCACTTTATTTTTAAAAAATAATTTCTTACATTGAAGACTTTTTTCTCTTAATAAAATTATGATTGTCCCTTAAGTATTGGTTGATGTACAAGCCTCAGAATAACTCAGACAGAGTTCAGCTTCCTGCTAATGAGTTGATATTGAGCTATGAGCTGGCAATGTATCAACTGCTTATCATTAAATCATTCCCAAAATGAACATTAATGAACTTCACCTACTCCAGCAACACCAGGTAGCTCATACTTCTCCTGATTTCCAATTCACTGCAATGTAACTTGAATTCAGACTGCACTGCTGACTTCATTGAATTGCTGCATAATGAGCTACCATAAAAACAATGAGGTTTTGCATGTACATATGGGATGTTCTCATACATATTAATTTGGTCACAGAATGTATTACAGCTACTCCAGTGAACTTCTGCGTGGAAATGAACAGTCCTAATATCCTGCTTTAAACTGTTAGTTCCTTATTAGAAGAAAGTAATTCTCTTTAAAAATCAAATAAAAATGTGTTTTCAATGCTGAAGTTGCATTGTTAACTTTTTCCACTACAGCAGTGAAAAACAAAACAAAATATAAGTAATTCAAATGACCCTAGTTTTGCCATTTGCTTTTTGTTTCTCAGAGGTATCTAAACGGTGTGTTAAAACATCAAAGTTTCATTACCCACTTTTTTCTGGAGGAGTCTGGCATCAGGTCACACTTGCAGGACTGGAAACTTTATTTGGAAAGAAGCCTATGTGAGAAGGGATCGCATTTTTTTTTCTGAGGAGAAGTCTGTATAGATTAACACAGCTTGCGGGATTATTGTACAGGAATGGTTATCCAAGTCCCATGTCCACATACTGAAATACAGCTCTGAAAAGAGTTACAAAATTGATTTGAAGTCTCAAGTGCACACTTTACAGTGAAAGATTCGGAGGTCAGTCTAAGGTTAGAAAGATATTTGATCATAACTGCATCCATGGAGATAAGAGGTATCTCATTCTGATACATTAAAATATTGATATACATGCAGCAGCAGATCAGACTGTATAGCTGTAGAAAGAACCAGTTCGATCTTTGTTTCATGCTGCCCAGGATCAGCTTATCATTGCAAACTCTGTCATTTCGTGAGATATTTATCCATCCCTGCTCAAATGAGCAGCAACCTCTGGGAAGGGGGTGGGTTTGCAGCTAGGGCAACTGTTGCTTCAGTTATCCTGTCTAAGCCTGATGTTGAATGGATGTTAACATCTTTGGATAATGAGATACGAAACACCAGGGAGTTGACATTAGAAATATTCAAATACAACATGAAATGCATCCTTTTGAGAGAGAAGGGATAACTATTTGAACAGCTTCCTGTGGGATACAGTAGATTTCTCATTATCCGATGTGTTTGAGACAACACTGGATGTCTACTAAAGCCTATGCTCAAATAGAAGTTAGGGACTCTATGCAGACATCAGTGGATAGAATTCCACTATTTGCTTTATTTAGGAGGTCACCACAGGCCTTTCTGGCCTCTAAATACAAGAACTTGGGAAGATTTTGACAGAAGATCCAAATGGAATTGATACTCAAACTATAAATTCTCTCCACAAGGACAAGGTAGAGGCTCAAACCACTATCTTGCTACAGCAGCATTTGGTTAGAAGAAGTGTCAGTCTACAATGTCTTCTATTTGCTATTTGAAGTTGTCATAGTCCTTTCCAAATGGACTTTCCTTGCACACTAATATTAACTTGAACTAGCTTTTCTCCCCTGCATGTTGCAAGCACCTTTCTTTCCTCAGGCACCCAATGGGAGAAGAAAAGAATAGGGCTGACAATTCAATACAACTGAAATTTTTGCCTGCAGTAGAAGGATTTTTGTCCATATGCCCATTCAGAGAAAATTGCTGGGTTTGTTTTTGTAGCTGCTGTTGTTTTCAACTTTTAAAGCATGTCAAATCACCCTTGAGCTTTAGGAAAAGCACTTTTAAAAATTGGGGCTTTTTTTAAGTTTAAAAGAAGAATGTTTCCTTTTAGAAAAAAAATAAATAAAATAAATGTGGCATAACAGAGATTTAAAAGACACCCTAATACTTTTTAAAGAAACAGCAGAGTGAACCAGATGGGTTCTGGAAGGTGCTAAATGTGCATCCATGCCCACAGACACACTCACACACAGAATTTCCTTAATGACTGAGGAGGATTAATCACACTGGAACATTCAAATGCAGAAGCTGGTATGCCATTCAAAAACCATCTTCATTTATTGCGTTTCATGATTTTAGGACATGTAACTATATTTAAATAGTTTCACATGTAACTGTATAATTAATTATAGAAAGCAAGAATACTGCTATTCAGAATCCATATACCTGAAGAAGTTCTCAGACATGTTCGCACTGCCCACCCACCTAACTCAGCCATTTGTGGTAGCTGGCTACTCTCACTAGGCTCCAGGTATGTTCTTTGTTATTCCCCTGCCCTGATTTGGGAATAAACAGTGACTCCAGCCCTTACAAAAGGATCCAAGAGAAACTGTGTGGTTAATTTGATGTACCAACTTCCATATATAAACAGA
This sequence comes from Buceros rhinoceros silvestris, assembly GCF_000710305.1. NCBI lineage: Eukaryota > Metazoa > Chordata > Aves > Bucerotiformes > Bucerotidae > Buceros > Buceros rhinoceros. Next base: position 8,640 of record NW_010392138.1, on the reverse strand, counting down.
AGAAATACGGATACCACTCCTCAAAAGCCTATGGTCTAGTTTTTCATGAAAGGGTGGCAGGTTCACAGAGTATCTTCTGAGATGCCTCTACTGTTCAGTTTCCAAAACACATTTTGTACCTCTATTCTGAAAATTAGACCTCTCTAAAATGTTTTCATTTGATCACCAAAAGTTTATAGGCACCTTTCATAATGTTGGATTAAAACAACCACAACAGAAGCCACCTTAACAGCTCAAACCAGGATCTTTCAGTTTAGCCCTACTCCTGACACTACGAATACACCTAAGTGGAAATCAGTACTCCTTTTATAAAATGTTCCTCCACAACCAAATTTTGCTTTAATTTGCTTTTCATAGAACCTCTTAGCCCCAGGGGACTTCTAATGGCATGACCCAATCCATGAAGCAGTGAGGCACTGCAACAGCATTTTTGCATCTCTGTGCAGATCCTGTCTTCTGGTGTTTTAGCACAGGGTAAGAACAGATGTGGCAATCTTCTAGGCCACAGGAGGCACCCAGACATGCATAACAGGGTTCACCATGCACTGCTAAACTTGACCAACTGCTACCACATGCTATTATGGCTGTCTGGATGCTGATCTTGGTATAGGCTGTAGCTGAGGAGATGGGTACGTGGAAGCACATTAATCCTCAGAGGCCAACATGTCCAGTCAGTATCAATGTGATACAAGGCTAAAACAGAAGACAAAGATCTAAATGGGGTCCTACACAGTTGCATTCACGGCTGCATTGCAGAGTACAGTGCCACTTGTGGCACTCAAGGAAACTATCCGCAAAGCGGAAGAGAGCTAGAGGGCTACCTTTCTTCCTCAGTATGGGTAGAAAAATAACGTAGCTCTTCTAGGGTTTGTGACCATGGCAGCTTTGTTCTTGCATTCACGAAGGAATGGTTTGGGCTGTATGGCAGCAATTCCTTCCTAAACAGATTTTTTTTCATTATTAAGTCATCTGGTTTTATTCCCTTCAAAGAAGAAATGTGTTCAAAAACACTCTCAATAAGAACCTTTGCAAAATTCTTTGCACTTTTCAAAAGTCTTGGGCATTTTTCCTAAGTTTACACCTATGCCAGCAACTTTAAAAATTAGGCCTTTTCTGTTGGTAGCCAGGTTTAAACATCTGAAGCTACTTTATTTGTAGTTCACAATTAAAAGAGCATAACTTACAAAGTTTTGGGTTGAAAGCCTCAGACAATGCACTTTTTCTTCAGAACCTGGAGCAATCACACTTTAGAGGTGCATGCTTCCCTTCAAGTAACAAGGTCAGGTTCTCACAAAGATGGTCTTCCCTTAATAGTAGAATGGACCAGTAGAACAAGCTGTTACACTGCCACCAAAAGTCACTAATCATGGAATAACCCCAAAATTGGAAGGTTTAGAGGTAACTCATTCACAAAAAAGGCAACTTCTTTGACAGAAAATTGTTACTTCTTTCTTACTTTTCTGGGACCTAGTCTTGAATAAATGTTTATATTAAGTATATCTTTCTTGTCATGCAGCAGTGGTTCATTTAAAATAAATTTAATATTTACAGTATCTCAAATTTTGTCTTTACTGCAGTACTTCTTGTTCTCACTGTAGAGGATACTACAAATACCACAGTAAAGCTCAAATATCAGAGGGCACTAAAGTGCTGGTTTTTAAAAGGCAGTCTCTAAACACAGAGCTCATAAAACTGCAGTTATCCTAGTACTAGTGGTACTTAGAAGTGAAAGACAATAAGATATTCATGTTCCAGCAGGAAATCCACTAAAGTCAGTGGGGTAAGAGCTGGAATTAACTTGCTCTTTGGAGAAAAAAAAAAATAAGCACAAGAGTCCTGTATGGGAGTTCAGGACAGGGATTTCTGATTAAGCAAGAAAACCTGGAGAAGTGGAGGAGTGGTGGTCTTCCCGAAGGCATCCATGAAGATACCATCTGGGACTCTGCAAAAGCTGTTCTCAGCAAATGGTTCATCAACACTGGCTGCGGAGCCAGAGGAAGGAGGAGGAGAAGATCTGTGGGGAGTGGGGGTGCTAAGAGAAGTGGAAGTCACAGCTCAACCAGCAGAAGAGAAATGAGAGAGGGGAAAACCCTCGAGAAGGGGATCTGAATGTCCTTTTCACTGGCAGCAAAGAGCCAAAAACAGGCAAGAATTTTCTTCAAAAAGTTGTGAGATTTCAAAGAAAAATGTGCCAGGGGAATAAAACACAGCAGAGTTTGACTGTCAGTGTAAACCCTGGCTTACCTGGTTTGTTTTCGCTTTTACTAACATGTAAACCCAATGAAACTGCTCACGGATAATTAATCTCTTCACTGCTTCGCTGGAGACACCAAGAAATGAAGAGGAATGGAGCTGAACCACCAGTCTACATCCTAGGTTGTGGCCAAACTTACTGAAGGACTACATTAAAAATATGTCAAAACCGCATCTCAACCAGTGTCAGAGGGAGTTCAGCTCCCATCCTGACAGTTTATAATCATGTCTTCCTGCACATGAATCTTCATCAAACAATGACAGCATCCCACATGTCCTTCCATATTTACAAATAATTTCTAGTTTGGGAAAGGGCCTCATCTTCATCTAACACTGCCCATAATAATTTTTTTAAATTAGATGGGACAAACTAGTTACTAGCAATCATAAGATAATAGGATAATTCAGCTTGGAAGGGACCCCAGAAGGTCTCTGGTCCAACCTCCTGCTCAAAGCAGGGTCAGCTATGAGATCAGCTTTATCCAGCTGGGTCTTGAAAACCTTCAAGGATGGAGACTGCACAGCCTCTCTGGACAACCTCCTCCGTTGTTTGAGTCTGCGCCACTTGAACCTCTCATTTCAGCTAATGCCTCTTCCCTTGCATACAATGCTGTGCGGAACTTATCTCCATCTTGTTGATAACCTCCCAGTGGTTACCAGAAAATGAAAAGTAAAAATAATGTTTACATATACAAAGCATTATATGTTGATGTTTAATGTTTAGATAGAACCAAAGCAAAGAGCATAAAGTCTAAAAGATCGTAAAATTTCAGAAATCATAATCAGGATATAAATTTCACAAATGCCTTGTGCTGCAACATGTCATCAAGAACCAGATACAAAATGCACTCCCACATGGCTTGATATGTGTAATTAAGAACCTGATATAAAAGTATGATTTCCACAAGAAATGTCTTTGATTTCACGTTTAAGGCATATCATTCACATGGGAGTAAACCAGGAGTAGTCCTATTTAAAACTTGCCAAATTACATGATTTCAGACTAAACTGTCACACCAGTTGATGGCAAACTCTAAAATAGAGCAGTGAAACACATTTCTAGGGAAAAAAACATCAAACCCCTGAAAAAACTTGCTTCTTCCTGAAGGTTTCGTTTGTTTATTTTGTCTGGAATCCCCTACCTCTTCCCTTATCCATGTTGTTCTAATCAGTCTATATGGTAGCACTTTTCTGCTGGCAAAGCAATGAGGCAGCTGCGATGCCAATTTGCCTGAAGCCTGCCTAAGGCGTATCTCTGCCAATTTCGAATCTTTACCACCTTACTTAGACTAGCTCAGCAGAGAAGCAGTGATCCAAAAATCACAACTTACAGACTTGTGCCCCGTCAGAGAGAACTTTCAAAAGCCTGAAATCCCTGAGTCTTACCTTCAAGAGGAATATATATATATATATTGCATATAAAAACAAATTCTAGAAAAAGCCTTAAAATTGCTATATACTTTAGTTAGAAGTTTAAAGTCTTCTACACAAAACGGTTTCCCCTTGTTATTAATTTCAAACCAGCTTCTCAATAAATGTTTCAAACAACTTGTCCTCAAAAATCCTGTTTTCCTCACTTAGGGAGTTATTCAGTGTCACCAGGAGGTTTGCCCAACGAAGGCGCACTAAATCAGAGCATGGGGCAGCATTTAATAATCAGGCCATATTTGATCTTTGCAGGATAGATATGAGTCCAAGGCTTTCAGATATATGGCTTCAGCAGCAGAGAAGCCGCGGAAAAACAGATGAGTGCTGGTGACACACTGACATCTTGTCAAGTGCATCTTAGGCATGGTTAAATGAATCCAATGGCATAGGCACCTTAGTTGATGGATTCTCCATCAGTGAAGACAAGGGACCCCATTCAATGCCATCTCATGATTGAGAGGCAGGATCTGATGGTCTTTATGTCTGTGAGAAAAGGGGGAACAAGGTGACACCTGACTTGGGAGGCCCAAGAAAAGAATAGTTGCAATCTTCACATTGAAAGAAGATCACAAATATCTCCTTTCTCACTCCCCTGTGGGTAGGTGGTGTCCCACATGGCAGTTGAGAAAAGTGGACCATATCTACCCTCCCTAGATCTGAGTTAGCAGCCAAAGAGGATGCATTATACTGGATGAGCTTCCCCTGTATGTAGAGAAACCTCTGCACTGCTAGGTGGATGTCCCTCAAGCTCTGAAGGGTAACATTGCCCTGTGCCTGCCACTATGTGACTCCATCTTCGATTTTCTACTGTTTGTTCCAGCAGTCTCCTCTCCATGGGTTTTGGTTTGAGACTAGAGGCAGCAAGAGGAAGACATTCAATCCCTTCTCAGTGCCCCCTACTTTTCACGTTTTCCAACCTTGAAGTTACAGGGGATATCACAGATGACTGTGCATGTATCTAAACATAATTGTCTCCAGCACTTGCTCGAAGAATAGACAAGATGGGAGAACTAATTCAAAATTGTCAGATAGTACCTGATTTACAGGGTGCTGAGGAGGGAGTACCAGTGTCCAATGACTGCAAAACCGCCTCATGGAGCCAGAGAATTTACTGCACTTTTTGTGCAAGTCTTAATCACCCTGATGGACATTTTTGTAAAAGGAGCACATTTAATCCAAATCAATATGGAAAACTCTAAAGGAATAAATAAGACATCTCACTAGCTCAAACCACTGGAAACACAAAGCCTTTTAGGTTTTGGTAGGCATGATCTTCCTCTAGAGGTTTATTGCACACCCATTCCAACCACCTCATCTCCTATTCTCCCAAAAGTTTACACTACGACACCAGAGGCAAGAAGACAAAATACAGCTAATAGCTAAGCTATTTCAAGGTACTCTCCTTGCTTTTAATAACTCAAACCCATAGTTTAAATCAAAACTTTGTCTTGTCTTCAATTATCTAAAGGGTCTATGGAACAAGTTACAGGGTTTTCATTTCCACTGCAATGGATAAATGCTACTACAATTACAGGAACCATTCTCGGCAACCTCAAACACACCGGCCTAACCTGTCTGGTCTGTCTTTGCCCTTCTGAACTATTTCCTCACAGAAAATATGAACTAGGGCAAGTAAGCTCATACTGGCCTGCACCTGCCCTGAGATTCTGCCTCAGTGCAGTCAGAGCACAAGTAGTTGCCACATTTTAGCTTGACCAGTTTGAGTAAAAGCTGAAGATCGTACCTTGCGACTTCAGTGCTATTGACACTTAAGCCACTTTGATGGAAGCCAGCTCAGCTAGACTGCTCCTACTGCAGTCACCCCCACAACTCTGTCATCACACAGGCATACCCAAAGGCTGCTGAGGCCTTGCATAGGCATTAAAATTCCTTAAAACTCTTTTTGACAGGAAAATACTGCCTGTCCAGAGGATTTCAGTTCAGAAAAATGTGTGAACCTTCCAGACCAATGATTTGAGTGTCTTCCAGAGGCCTACCCATGCAGAGGATTTTCTGTCTTCCCCTTCCTCCTCCTCCACACCATGAAAGAGCAGTTTCCTTCAGCGCACAACGAGGGGGTCCTTGCCAGGGTGGAAATAGAGTTAAAAGAACTGGAGAAATTTTCCTACAAAAATCATCACAACATCATATTGTATCCTTTGCGTGAGACTTTTCCATGGGTGGCTGTGGCCTCTTAATTCTCCACAGGATGATGGTGAACACACCCTGTAAATACACATCACCCAAAGGATAAAGTCATGTTTCGTTCAGCACGAGTCCGTCCCTGCTCTGACAGTCTTTCCCAGTCCTTTTTGTATTGCTTCATGATCCTCAATATTTACCTGCTTCCTCTTTTCATAATTAATAAAATTGTTTTATTTACATTTCTCTCCATCTACAAACAGTTTAAGAAACATTCATTGTTCCTGGCACCCAGAATAAGAGAAAAGCCAGTAGCCTTGGCATGTAAGAATAGATATATAGTGTCTGAAGGGAATAAAATACAGATCCACATACAAGACTAGGAAATAAATTTCCTATCAGGGAGAATTTATTCTCACTTTTAGTTGGACTATACTAAATTATACCAGATCAGAATGCCCAGCAAGTGATAAAGTGATTAGTCCATCCTCTGCTACACCCCCCCATTTAGTCCCTGTGGAACATAATTAATGTGCAGTTTGCAGTACTCTTGCAAAACATTAATAAACACTGTAAACAGAATTTAACATCACACTACCCAGCTCTATCTCACTTGGGCACCTCCCAGGATTCAATATTTTGCTGCAAATCACCACCCTATACTTAGACTCCTTCCGTGCATGAGACCGAAGTTGCTAATAGGGCTAGAGGCATTGTATCAAAATCTTTGATGATATTGAGAAAGAGCTGTATCTCAGTCATACCATCGTTACAATTGGCAACAAATTCAGTAATTTGAAAAAAAATATATATATCAATTTGGTATGTCAGAGATTATTTTATATATGTATAAAAGTGTTATTTCTCATCAGCTGTCACCTTTTAACGTTTGCTTCATTACCTTAATAATGAATAACGGACTTAAAAGGTGCATTTCCCATTACAGCTCCCCAGGGTCTCCCATTCGTACATTTCATTATTTTCAAAACTTACAAAAAAACCCTCACATCTTCTTTTTAGACTCTGCCTCAGATTTCTACAGTCACAGCAGATATTTTCAGCTGCTTGAAAGGAGTTTACAGATTTATGGGCTAATTCCAGGAACATCACAGAAAATCTATTAGGCCAACTTACCATGTACTGCAGTTTCAAACACTAATAATTCAGCATTGAGCTCTTATAGCCAAAACCTTCAGAATCAAATCTAGGAAGTGCTATATATAATATAGCATCTATTTAGTTTCAATGTGAAATCGAATTTGTATTAAAATAACTTACAAAAAAATTAATAAAAATGAAAAGAAATTATGTCTTAAAGCATAGCCCTGAAAGGGTAAAACCAAGTTGAGTCTTTCAAGTTCAGCCTTCTACTTCATTACTGTTTCATAAAAAAATGTGGATGCTGAAATTATTGTTTGAATCTATCCACAAGGATCTAGTTTTCCTGAGAAAATATACATCTTTAAATGCATTGTTAGATTCTGAAAAGAAAAAAAAATTAGGATTTTCTCATCTATTACTCTATCAACCTTTTTGGATCTTTCATATTTGTAAGCATTTAGCTGACCCACATCCCTATTAATTTTCAATAATTGCTATTCTTGCCTCCTAGCAAAAATCAGTCCTACTAGGTATGATTATTAATGTTCCTTTTAGATACTTTTTCTGTCATAAAATTTTCCCTCCTATTCGGCAATGCACTTACATTGTGCTTTTGCTTCTGAAAATCACTTACAAAATGATACTGTGAGGTCCTATGCTTACAGTTTTTCAAACTCAAATGCATTGTTTAACAGGGAAAAACTTCTAATTCCTCGTCCTTCAAGATCTACCTGGACATTGACAATGAAACTTGGTCTTTTCCATTTCAAATATCGTGAAAAATAAAACTACGATCTCAGATAAATTGGGCCTTTGCCTGAACCTGTCCACATCCCGTGTTTTCATTTGGCTCGTATAGATGCAATTGACTGGAAATTACTACCCCCTTGTTGTAAGGAACAATCAATAGCCTGCTGAAGTCTCAGCTGCTGAGGCTTCAGTGCTCACCACTGAAAAATCTAGCTCGTTAGCTCTTAACTGTATTCGATGCTTAGCTACGTAGTCTCTGCAGGGCTAACAAGAGTAAAAAGCAGTCAAGAGTTATTTCTGTCATAAAGTCAAAGATCTGACTGAATTCGTGAAAGTAGCAGTCACGCTGAGAAAGAAGACACCATCGTTACCCAGCTGCTTTTCGGAGTAGAGCCACACTAGAAAATACATCTATCCATCTATCAACCTTCACATGTAAGAGTTTAGTGAAATGGCTGAGCTTTGTTTTGCTTGTCTTTTGTTAAGAAAGCAAACAGCAAATGTTTGATGTCTGTTTGTAAACAAAACAGAAGAAAAATCACCAAATCCCTCCATTTTTCCCAAACACAAAACCATTTAAATTCCCATGAAACTCAGCCTAAATATCAAACAGCTTTAAACAAATCAACTACAACTATTTTTTGATCATTTTAATGACTAGCACCTGAGAAGGAACCTGATTGAAAAGTGACAATGACCACTCTGTTTGCAGTGGTACTTGATTTGTCATGATCAAGAAAGTAATTTTGTGACCCATTGCTAGCAGTGAGGAGAAGGAAATTTTTTGCCTTGAGGATGCTGATGGGCACAGAGCATCTCCCTCTCGCTGCTCTGCCCTGGTGCCTCTTCCGGTCCTCCCTTTCATGGAGGGAAACCCAGGGAGGGAAGACTGCAGGAGACAGTTTTCAATATGAACTGGTTGAAAGCTCCAGTGGTTTAGCACAGTAAATATGGTTTCCCCTCCCC
>NW_010392137.1:3724-6023 GCF_000710305.1 Buceros rhinoceros silvestris | reverse complement strand
CCTCAGAGCCAGGCAGCCCTGGAAATAAAAACCTAACCTTTTAAATCTCCTGCTTTTGCGGTGTCACCACATTTTGTAGCCTTCCACTGGTTTGGAGTCAGAAGTTCACACTGTTGACTTTGCTCTGGAGCCCTGTGCAGTGTTGTTGATCGTCAGAGTTTACACCAGCGCTGCTTCTCCAGGAGTCAAAGTCCAGCCTGGTGTGAAGAGGCAGAGGAGGAAGCAACCAGCCTCGCCTGGCTCACAGCTCAGCATCTTCCCTAGTGCTGCTGCTGTCGCCAAGCTGCTGGAAGGGACCTCGGACCAGCTCCTAAGAAAGGATTCAGATGGTTCTTTTGCTCTGAAACGTTCTTGCATGGTCTAAACCTTAAGCTGAGCACTGAGCTCCTTCTGTAGGGCCAGCTATCTTGCACGTATGGACTCTTTCCATCTCACCACATGAGGAAGACTCGGAGCCAATTGTCCAAGACTCGGTCCCGTCTCCTCCTCTGCCAGCTGCTGAAAGCTCAGGCGTGCTCACGCTCACCAGGGTGTTTGCACAAAGGGCAATGCCTGTGCTGCTTACGGAAGCGCGGAGAGATAATAGGAGAGACAATAGCCGGGGGAACGGGTGCCTGGCACAGTCCTCTTCAGTACATTTGATCTACCCTGTAAGGAAGAATAAACCCGCCACTATTCACAAGCCTCTTAGCGCCGGGAGGCGTTCAGGCCGTGTCATCGCTCAGGAGTCACTTGCTGAAGAATCAACAGGCAGTGATGAACCAACTGCTAACGGAGGGGTGGGGTGACACCTACCCAGCCCTGTAACTGTTTGAACCTGGGCAGGTCAAGTTCACCCTCTGTGACTTCATCCCTTCTTGGCTGGACAGGACTAGTGACACCCCACTGCCAAGGCATCGTGCAGGTGTCGCAGGAGACGTTGGTTGCGATGATTAGCACGACCTGGGCTGCTTTGTGGCCTAGGGAGTGGGCAAGGGTGGGAGGGAAGAAATCACCTCAGGTCTTCAAGTGACGGGGGGACTGTGCCCCCACAACAGGGACTGAGGGCGAGAGCCTGAGCTTAAACGCAGCTCCCGAGTGTAGTGAGGGGCTCCCAGGTAAGGCTTCCCACGGCCCTTTTCCACAGCTTCGCAGTTTTCCCAGCAGTCTGTGATCTGGGTTACACCTGCAAGACGTCAGAGCTGGCCTGGAGCAGCACCCAAACCGCTGGCAGCAGGGGAAGCAGAGGCAAAGCACTCAGGATCCCGGGACAGCAAACAGTGTCTTACCACGAGAGGAAACCGAGGCTGAGGCAGTGCTCCAGGCAGCCTCTGCCCAGCGCAGAGGAGAGCTGCAGGAACTGCAGACCCGGATGGATTTGTGGGGAACCGTGTGTGGTTGCCTCAGGCAGGCAGTGAGGATATTCCTCCTTTGCCAGAGGCCCAGACTGCAGAGAATCCCACCAAAGCCCCGAGCCAGGAGTTTCCTCTGAACGAAGCGTTTCTGAAACCCTCAGACCAGCCCACAGGAAACTGGCACAGAGGCTCGGACGGGAGCCAGGCTGGATCGTTAGTGTTGACGGAAGACAAACACGATGCCAAGAGAGGCACAAAGTGCAGAAAGCACCTTCACTCCCCGCATTCATGCACCACATCCAGGGACAAGAGCAGGACGGGGCAACTCTCTACCTGTGGGAGAGAGCGCGGGGGAGCCCGTTTCTCCTCAGCGCTGCTGGACCTGGGCACAGCCGCCTCTGCCCCAGAACAGCCATCCCCATCGCGGCTGAGCTGCTGGCGGAAGCCTGCCCGAGCCCCACCGCGCCACCGATCAGGCTGTGGGATGAGGGGGAAGGACAACCCAGCAAGCCCTGTGTTCCCTTCCAGCCCGGCAGTTTAGAAGGCGTTGACCAATGTACTCTTCGTAGACAGAGTGTGACTGATTGGGACCGAGCTCCAGAGCCCGGGAGCTTGACTCGGTTCCCCAGTGACAGTCGCTGGCTCAATGAACATGGAATTCTCGTAAGGTACTGGGCTGCACTGGTCCTGTTCTAGGGCTACTGGAACAGGTACATGGAGAACACACAGAGACAGGGGCTTCCCCCTGACGTCTCTATTAGCACCTCACTAACGTGAAGAGATGTGCAGCGAGCGCTGGTTCTGTCACTGCACACTGGTTTCCCAGGAACCGACTTCTCACTGCAAGGAGGAAGAAAAGCAAAGGGCGTTGGAACCCTATTGACTTGCAGAGGACACACGGCCATCATTCCTCTTAGTCACAGAATCATGGAACCGTTTGGGCTGGAAAGGACCTTCCAGCCCCT
>NW_010392137.1:2686-3391 GCF_000710305.1 Buceros rhinoceros silvestris | reverse complement strand
ACCCTCCTGTCAGGGAGTTGTCAGAGCCAGAAGGGCTCCCTGGAGCCTCCTTTGCTCCAGGCTCAGCCCCGCCAGGTCCCTCAGCCGCTCCTCACAGGACTTGTGTGACTTGCCCCAGCAGGCTCTTGGACACAGCTGCCACCGGGTCCAATGCCCAGGGGTGGGTGGTATCAAGGATAATGGGAAGCCCACTGAGACTGCAGAGCCCTGAACCCCTGGAGAAACCTTCACAAAGGGGATTTTTCCCGAGGAAATCTTTCCCAGAGGAGGATTTAAAATGCTCCGACTCTCCATACAACCTCGCTTGGGCCCAGTATCAGCCAGGGGCCTCAGACGGGGCTCAGAAGCACTTTATCTGGGGCTATTCCTCTCACAAGAGCAGCTTCCCGGGTGCAGCAGCACTGACCACAGGGACAGAGCCACATTGCCGGGCCCATGGGGACACCACGGACCCCCACTGGCCTCTGTTCTGCCCTGCTCTGGGGGCACGTGGCTCAGCACGATGCTCGCAGGAGGGACCTCAGAAGCACCAGCCAGGACACGCCTGCTTTCCCACTCTCACCTTTGCTGAGCAGGATGCCTGAGCAGGGGCTCTCTCTCATCCCTGACACAGAGAGGTGCCCACCTCAGAGGCACGGGCTGATGAGGGACTTGGTTTGAGGTCTGTCTGCCGGAACGAGAAGAGGAGGCAGGGCTAAAAAGGAG
>NW_010392137.1:1436-2549 GCF_000710305.1 Buceros rhinoceros silvestris | reverse complement strand
AGCCTAAAACCAGATGACCGCTGTTCCCCCACCGGCTGCTCCACAATGACAGCCCAGCCCCTTGGCTGGCGGGACCTGGGCATCTGGCTGGCACCTGAAGAACCACACCAGTATAAGTCCCGGGAAGCCTGCAGGGAGACTTGTTCCTCTACAGGGAACATCTCGGCTTCATGCCCTGTTCCTGGGGGATGCAGTAGGACACGGTATTTGTTGCGAGGGTCAGGGGGACCACGCCAGGGGCTGCTGCACGGAGAGGTGGCTCTCACAGAGGGCACTGAGGACTCTTTAGAGACAGCAAAGACGTGTCTGCAGGAGAGCGGTGCCCGCCAAGGTTAGGTGGGGGCGGAGAGTGGAACATGCTCCTGTTTACACACTCCACAATTCAGTAACACCAGATCCAGGCTTTCCGGGACAGCAAGACGTTACCATGACCTGTTGTAGAGAAACTAAAGCCCTTGGGAAAGCTTCGCTGCTGTTGTGGTGGTGGTGGCATTCCTCTTTACCACCTTCCAGAAGCCTCACAACATTTAACTAACAAGGTTTTCAAAAAACTGAGAATCTCCTGTTTTGGACATGGGGAACTGAAGCATAAAAGTGGGTCAAGCACTGCCCCTCTTGGGAGGGATCCAGCAGCACAAGCTTGGAGCTTCTTTTTTCCCGGTTCACATTTATATTCGGATCAGACTCCTGCTGACCTCAGCTGCAGCTGCACGTTAACTGCTTCCACACAGCAGACCACAGCAGATCCCCGTTTCCAGCGCTCTTCAAAGCAAGCACCGGAGAAGAACTCTTTGATGTAACTTGCCCACAGCGTGCGGGATCTGGGTGGGACTGGTGGCCAATCCCTCGTTCCCCGGGGCGGTTCACCATGGCTGTTGGTTTGCACCCCTCTGTCCTTTTTTGCTGCACATCTGCCAGTCTTTGCACAGCTGGAGCAGCACTTCTGGTGACAAGTCACCCAACTGATGGTCTGAGCACGGGACAGAACCAGAGACTCCTCTGGGTTGGGGGAGACCTTCCAGCTCCTCGAGTGCCCCCGTTCCCCAGCACTGCCCGGTCCCCCCTGTCCCCCAGCAGCACCTCCACACGGCTGGGAAACCCCTCCAGCGATGG
>NW_010392137.1:386-1405 GCF_000710305.1 Buceros rhinoceros silvestris | reverse complement strand
CCACCCGCCGCTCCAGTGATCACTGAGGGAGCAGGGCTGTGGGGGCCAAATCCCATCTGGCTGTCACTGGAGATGCTGTAAAAGACAACCTTGCCACATGACACGAGCAAATTACCTTCAACTGAAATGTTAATCACTTGGTATTTGCACTAGGGTAAAAGTATGGCCCGCCCTGGCTGCACCCTCCTGTCAGGGAGTTGTCAGAGCCAGAAGGTCTCCCCGGAGCCTCCTTTGCTCCAGGCTCAGCCCCCCCAGGCCCCTCAGCCGCTCCTCAGCACATTGTGCTCCAGACCTGCCCCAGCTCCGCTGCCCTGCTCTGGACACGCTGCAGCCCCTCAGTGTCCTTCTGGCAGCGAGGGGACAGAACTGGACGGAGCATTCGAGGTGTGGCCTCCCCAGTGTCCCCAGTGCAGGGGGACAATCCCTGCCGTGGCCTGCTGGATGACTTTGCTGGATGAGGCAGGAAAAGAAGAACAAGACCTTTAATTCACTTGTGTGCAATAAGGAGAGTTTCTGCTTTTATTGTTTATTGGTTTAATCAGTGATTTAGTGCTAGTAAATCCCAATTCCTCTAATGTTCAAAACACAAAGGTTCTCAAAGCACTTTTATATCCCAGGACAAACTGGGGAGCAGAGGCTCAGCAGCGCAGTGGGGCCACGGTGGTGCAGGATAAAGTCGGCACAGATCACCTGGTGCTATGACCAGTTCGATACCATTATTTCCTTTCTGGTTTATTTATCGGTATCGGCGGTGTTTTGTCTAGTGCTTCATCCTTGTGTCCAACAAGGATGAAAATAATCAAGAGAAATAATGATGTTTATAGCAAATCAAGCTGCTCAGTCATTACTTTGCTGTTGAGCTCCTGGTCCTGCACTCACCCTAATGGGATTTTAATGTTGTTTGTGCATCTGGTTTTCCACAGAGTAGCTGCAAATAAAACATCAACACCCGTCTCCAGGCTGGCAGAAGAGCTGGTACATGCAGGTCCCCTCCGGACACGGTCTCCCAGCTGACGCTG
>NW_010392137.1:0-261 GCF_000710305.1 Buceros rhinoceros silvestris | reverse complement strand
GCCCACCGGACGCTGACAGTCTCTTTCTGCTTCCTCTTTCCTCTCACTCCCCATTCTCCCACCCCTTGATGACATCAAACCTTTTCTTTGCTTTACTCCCTTCCACTCCTTTGGTCCACCTGTGGATCCAGGTCCCTGACATCCAACAACAAGAAAAATCACCCCCAAACCTCTCCATCCCCACCCTGCAGCTTCCTTACCCAATTTGTTGCATCTCAGGGAGAAAGCCCAAGCGGGTGCATTTCTGGGCAGGCGGTAAAA
>NW_010392136.1:0-811 GCF_000710305.1 Buceros rhinoceros silvestris | reverse complement strand
TATCCCTTGTATGACTGAGTGTGTACACATTATGGTTCATCTTCTTTAAGAAATTCCCTTAGTGTTTAGGGAATTTGTTGTGTAGTGATAAAATCCCAACTGACATCCAAACTTGTAATTAATTTTGGTTTGTCAGAGTGCCAGGCAACTTCAATTGCCATAAATCCACAGTTTTGGGGTAGCTGCTGTTGTCTGTTTGGTGGGTGCCTCCATGACAAGATTCTTTGCTGTAAATTTTAAGCACCTGGTCCAATATATATAAGGGATGATATGATGGTATTCTACCAAAACGTTAAACATAAAAATGTCTCTATTCTGCAACTAATTCTTGTCTAAATTCTCAGAAAAAAAAGATAAGCTTTGCCTCACATTCAGAACTGGATAATGTTATCTTGAAAATTTTTATACCGAGGGTGGTGAAACACAGGAACAGGGTTCCCAGAGAGGTGGTAGCAGCCCAGTTCCTGGAAACATTCACGATCAGGTTGGATGGGGCTCTCAGCAACCTGATCTAGTTGAAGATGTCCCGGCTCCCTGCAGGGGGATTGGACTAGTTGATCTTTAAAAGTCCCTTCAAACCCAAAGCCTTCTACAATTTCATATGCAGGCAGTAAAGAGTACAGATCTATAGAGACACTGAGTAATAGGGACAGGATCTGTTACAATTTGGGCTGTTGGCCTCTTTGCATTTGCTAAGTCAGGTGCATATTAAGTATGCGACAGCCCTGACCCAGAAACGAAGGTCAGGTCTTGATCTCAGTGCACTTAAAATCAAACCTTCATCAAATTCACTATCATCATCCCCCACACC
>NW_010392135.1:15410-15706 GCF_000710305.1 Buceros rhinoceros silvestris | reverse complement strand
GAGGACTTGCTGGGGTCCGTTGCTCAACACGGAGGGAGAAGAGCAGGGATGTGAAACAAGCGCCGTTCTGCTTGAGCGGCCCTGTGCGGGCGCTCCGGGGCCGGGGTCAGCTCCTAACTCCGGCCTCTCTGTGTTCCTGTTTCCGCTCCCGCTCTACCTCCAGACATGGATGAAGAAGACAACAGCACCAGCCTTGAGGTACGGGATGCTTCGCTTTTATTTTTGGGCATGTTTATTTCCCCCATGGTATTTCCAGAAGCTGAAAGCTGCCGTATCTCATTTGAAAACTTTGGGGT
>NW_010392135.1:11849-15277 GCF_000710305.1 Buceros rhinoceros silvestris | reverse complement strand
CAGTTCTCATGCTGTAAAACAGCCTTTCCTGGCAAGAGCTTTATCCTCCCACAAATTTCAAGGTTGTCCCCATGTTTGCACGTGTACGTGTTTTTATTATCATTTTTACTGCAAACCAGCCACGCTCTGTTTCATACTCCACGCTGTTCACAGCGTGATGTGAGTTAAGTACCTTTTGCTTCATCTTTAGCCTAAAGATGGAGAAAGTGGAATATTCTCAGAAATAAAAAATTCAGCCCAGCAAGACACGTGGTGCCTTCCATGGACACGGAAGATAAGGCCAGTGACAAGAAATAGTTCTCAGAATTAAAAAACATCGACCTACTCATACGCAGATAAAAAGCGTTTTGTGCTGTTCCGGTGTCTGTAGCTGGAGCACAGCGGGGAGGGCCCGGCTGCTGCTGAGCCCCGGGGGGGCGAGGGGGGGGCAGGCAGGAGCTTCGGGCAGCCCTGGTTTCAGGGGCTGGTGTTTGGCCCTGAGAAGCGTTTCCAGGCCCTGCTGGTTGCCTCTGGTTGTTAAACTCTCAGCAGAGCTGCTGCCCTGCCCTCGGTGCTCCGGGTGAATGGGAGCATCGCTGATGTCGCTGTGTATTTTTGCTAATTACTCGAAGTCCCGTTTTCTTTACAAAATATCCACAACACCAGACGAAGCAGACAGACGCTGTTTCTATGTACCCTTGGTGCGTCGCTGCCCCGTTTTCTGACGAAGCGGGGGGTGTTTGCAGAGCTGTTCCGTGAGCTGTTGTCTCTGGGAGTTGTCTGAGGTTGTGTAAGGCCGGTGTGAGGTCCTCGAACTGCGGCGCAGGCTGTCACCTCCCAGGAGAGGTCCCTGTGCCCTGCGGAGCTGCTGGCTTCACCGTGGCCTCGCACCTCCCGCAGGTGCCGTCACGCAGCAGTCACTGCTTACCTGTCTCCCCTGTCTGTCCACCCGCTGTCCTGCTTTTCCCGAAGGACTGTCAGTGCTCCAGAAGGTGCTGCCCTGAGTTGGGGGGGGGTACCGTGTTTTCACCAGTGTTTGCAAAACCTGGCCAGATCCTCTCCGCTTTTCTCGGAGGCCGGCGTTCCTTCCTCCCCTCGGTGTTGTCTGTGAGGTGTGAGGGCTCGCTCTGTGCCTGTCTGTGTTCTGCTCGTGACCCTCGTTTCTCCTCCTGTGGTAGCAGCCATGTGACCGTCAGTTGGCAGCTACGAGTTCTGGTGTTACTTGAGATCAGCCAGGCCCGGGCAGGAGCAGACTGTGCGTGTCCCTGACACTCTCAGGGGGAAGTAAATTAAATACCACAGTAGTCTTACACCAACAGATACTGTGTTTTGCCAGAAAATGTTGTCTTTGTTGCTAATAAATATTCAGCTTTTTTTTTTTTCCAGTTCTTGTGTCTTTCCACTCCCATCCCACTAGCAATAGTCTGGTGACAGTAGGCTCTGTGCCTGTCTGTGTTCTGCTCGTGACCCTCGTTTCTCCTCCTGTGGTAGCAGCCATGTGACCGTCAGTTGGCAGCTACGAGTTCTGGTGTTACTTGAGATCAGCCAGGCCCGGGCAGGAGCAGACTGTGCGTGTCCCTGACACTCTCAGGGGGAAGTAAATTAAATACCACAGTAGTCTTACACCAACAGATACTGTGTTTTGCCAGAAAATGTTGTCTTTGTTGCTAATAAATATTCAGCTTTTTTTTTTTTCAAGTTCTTGTGTCTTTCCACTCCCATCCCGCTAGCAATAGTCTGGTGACAGTAGTGACGGGGTTAGTCTGACTCTGGTTGGGAAGGTGAGCTGCTGATGCCGTGTGCTAGAGCAGCCTGTGGAGACAAGCTGGAGGCAGCGATCCGATTGAGTTGACTGAAGAACTGGGAGAAACTCCGTGAGAGAGACTAGTTTGGTGACTCCTGGCGTGCCCTTCCGTGGCAGAGCTGAATTCGGAGGCCATCCAGGTTGGGAACTGAGGGTAAAACTGGGAACAGAACTGTGTGTGGTACTTATGGTTCGAGAACTTGTAAGGTTCAAGACTTGTAGGGGGAGTATCTGTCCCTGAATTCAGTTTGTTTCCTGCTTGGTTTTTTTAACTGCCAGATATTCTTTGCGAATCACAGCAGCCAGCACAGGGCCAGGACATACCTGAGGTTAGAGCTTTTTCCCAAGTGTGTCATTTTCTTTTCATGATGAATTTAATCTGCTGGTTTATGACTGTTGTTCTCAGTCTCGTAAAGTCCTTTACAATCGGTTCTCGCCCTTGTTGCTCCACATAGCATAGAACCATCAAAGTTACCACCTCACTGCTCGATCCTGGTTGATGACTGTTTAGGAGCACGTTGAGCTGACACCGATGGCCCCTGATGGCCCCTCTCCGCTCCGTGTCTTGGGTTTGCACAGCGGGCTGTAGTTGGAAGGGAGCTGCTGGAAAACACAATCACACTGTGTTGTATGTGCCAGACCCAGCACTGGGGTGGTTCTGTGGAGGCTTTTGCCGGTCACGGGAAACTGATTTCCCCTTCCTTTTGGTGCAGGCTGTGTCTCCAGAGGGAGGAGGAACACCGATTCTTCAGTTTGTAGAAGACAGGATACAGACTACGATGGTAACGGAGAGCTTCGAGCAGCTGGGTGGGAGGTGGTGTGTGCGGGAGCAGTGTGTAGCTGCTCCTAAGACCATGAGCTCGGCTCAGTCACAGTCAGAGTCCGAGCGTTTCTTCGCTGTCGCGTGAGGCAGGAATTAGTTCCTGCTATTTCATCTCATGTACATTGATCAGCTCAGATCTTTGGGGGGAAGAATGCTGAATATTTTGCATGTGAGCTTAGGAGCGAGACACTGATGCGGTTCATACTTCTTGCACGTGAGATGTTTTTATTAAAAATTAAGTATTTATGAAAGCACTTGACTTCTAGACATCTTACTGAGCTAAGTGTTCTTCAGCCCTCCAAAAAGTGCTTAATACTCTTCATCTGTAGACGTTCCTAACTTCTGTCCCCTGCAGCTGACTGGAATCGCGATTGGAGCTGCCGTTGCGTTACTGCTTATAGCAGTTGTGTTCTTTGTTTACAGAAGAGTGAAACAGTCCAGTAAGTACTCAGTGACTACGTGTGTTTTGAAATAGTTTTGTCAGCTATCTGCAGTGCTTGTGTAATGCCACGTGGTAGTTCCTGTGCTGACTCGTAATCACCGCTTGCTGTGAAGGTAGTTCCTGCAGGGAAACAGCTTTCAAAGGATGAAGAATTTGTGTGGATTCACTTACCCAGATCTGAGCACAGAATTCGTAACTGTGACACTGGAGAGTCACGGAATCGTTGGGGTTGGAAAAGACCTTTAAGCATCTCGAGTCCTCCTGTTCCCCAGCACCGCCAGGTCCCCCTGACCCCTGTCCCTCAGCACCACCTCCACACGGCTGGGAAACCCTCCAGGGATGGGGACTCCACCCCTGCCCTGGGCAGCCTGCGACACGCC